>NC_073395.1:22677474-22809974 GCF_028641065.1 Leucoraja erinaceus | reverse complement strand
AAGGTCTCGGAGAAAACCCACGCAGGTCACGGGGAGAATGTACCAACTCCGTACACACAGCACCCGTAGTCAGGATCAAACCCGGGTCTCCGGTGTTGCAGCAACTCTACCGCTGCGCCACCGTGTCGCCTCAGAAGCAGAGTAATCATTTAGCTGAAAGCTGCTGCTCGATGGTATTTACTTAAAGTATAGTTTGCAAATATTTCAGGAGTACACACATCCAAATTTATAGAAGGACTCGAGTCAGACACTTGGCTGGAGGCCCTGGTAGGAAAACACACCTTAATCCTGCCAAATGAAGCAAGTCACATAATTAAATATGTAGCTATGCTGTGTCTCTGCCACATAAATACTGTAACTTAGACTACAGTATGGTCTATTGATGAGGAGATGGCGGGTTTTGTACAATGTGTTTGCTTTATATGTGGAGTTTCTTTTTATATGTTGAATTAATTGGCCTCACATAACTTAGCAAAAGCCCTCTGCCTTCCTGCAACACACTCCTCTGTTTCTGGGCTCATTGGTCAACGTTCCTACAGGGCAGATCCATCTGTAGTCCATCACTGGGTGAGTTGCAACCATTGCTGACATTTTCAGGCAGTGACGGAGGAACAGAAGTATTTCCGGGCCGGTTGCTGGCCTCTTTGGTTTGCCGCCCCCTCTACGCTGACATCTCCCTTGCCAACCCCACCTTTTGCAACTCAATTCTAAGTCAAGAATGTCTCAATACTGGGTAAAGTTCGCCTAAACCAGAGGCCTCCAAGAGTTCAGTCACCGAGCATATTATAAGGCTGAGGTCAGTCACGTTATTGGAAATTAAGGGAACTGAGAGAAGTACGTCATAAGTTCGTAAGTTCTCAAGATATCAGATCAGAATTAGGCCATTCGGCCCATTACATTTGTGCCAACATCCGATCACGGCTGATCTACCTTTCGCTCTCAACCCCATTCTCGTGCCTTCTTCCTGTAACCCGTACTAATCAAGAACCTATCCATCTCCGCTTTAAAATGGCCCAATGACTTGGCCTCCACCGTTGTCAGTGCCAATGAATTCCACACATTCACCACTCACTAAACCTGAGTTTACTTCATCATCAAACTGGGTCACAGTCACAGCACCAACAGGAATATGTGTCAGAGCTTTGAAACAAAGTGAATGCTTTACTGTTACACTTGGCTCCTGCACAAGGAGCAGGAACTGTACTTTGTTTCAATCGAGTGGAATAGTTTAGGGCGGCAGCGGTAGAGCTGCTGCCTTACAGCGCCAGAGACCCGGGTCCGATCCCGACTACAAGGGCCGTCCGTATAGAGTTTGTACATTCTCCCTGTGACCCTGTGGGTTTTCCTCAGGTGCTCCAGTTCCCTCCCACACTCTAAAGATGTGCAGGTTTGTAGGTTAATTGGCTTTTGTAAATTGTAGCTAGGGTGGAGGATAGAACTAGCATAGAAACATAGAAACATAAAAAATAGGTGCAGGAGTAGGCCATTCGGCCCTTCGAGCCTGCACCGCCATTCAATATGATCATGGCTGATCATCCAACTCAGTATCCCATCCCTGTCTTCTCTCCATACCCCCTGATCCCTTTAGCCTCAAGGGCCACATCTAACTCCCTCTTAAATACATCCAATGAACTGGCCTCAACTACCTTCTGTGGCAGAGAATTCCACAGATTCACCACTCTCTGTGTAAAAAATAATTTTGTCATCTCGGTCCTAAAAGTCTTCCCTCTTATCCTTAAACTGTGACCCCTAATTCTGGACTTCCCCAACATCGGGAATAATCCTCCTGCATCTAGCCTGTCCGACCCCTTAAGAATTTTGTAATTTTCTATAAGATCCCCCCTCAGTCTTCTGAATTCCAACGTGTACAAGCCGAGTCTATCCAGCCTTTCCTCATATGAAAGTCCTGCCATCCCAGGAATCAGTCTGGTGAACCTTCTCTGTACTCCCTCTATGGCAAGAATGTCTTTCCTCAGATTAGGAGACCAAAACTGTACCCAATACTCCAGGTCTGGTCTCACCAAGACCCTGTACAACTGCAGTAGAACCTCCCTGCTCTTATACTCAAATCCCTTTGCTATGAATGCTAACATACCATTTGCTTTCTTCACTGCCTGCTGCACCTGCATGCCTACTTTCAATGACACCCAGGTCTCGTTGCATCTCCCCTTTTCCTAATCGGCCACCATTCAGATAATAGTCTACTTTCCTGTTTTTGCCACCAAAGTGGATAACCTCACATTTATCCACATTATACTGCATCTGCCATGCCTTTGCCCACTCACCCAACCTATCCAAGTCACCTTGCAGCCTCCTAGCATCCTCCTCACAGCTAACACTGCCCCCCCCAGCTTTGTGTCATCCGCAAACTTGGAGATGTTGCATTCAATTCCCTCATCCAGATCATTAATATATATTGTAAATAGCTGGGGTCCCAGCACTCAGCCATGATCATATGGAATGGCGGTGCTGGCTCGAAGCGCTGAATGGCCTACTCCGGCACCTGTTTTCTATGCTTCTATGTTTCTATGTTTAAAGGCTGTATCTCTAAACTAATCTAAAACTAAACGGGCCCAAGCCTATGCGGTCAGTGGACTGGTGCTTACCTCAATGGTCGGTCATTTTGCAGCGAGCATGCTCTGATATTTATAGAAGTAGATTTTTAGCAAAGAGAACATTGATAAACATAATTGTCATCATTATGGGCATTGTGGTTAAATTCATAACCTCCTGGTGCACTTCATGAGAGGATATTTTGTGTAGATTGAATGCAGAGCATTACTACCCAGGAACAGGCCCTTTGGCCCACAATGCCCATGTTGATCAAGGATATGGGTCAAATGTGGGCAGGTGGGACTAGAATAGACGAGGCATCTTGGTCGGCAAGGGCAAGTTGCAATGAAGGATGGGTTTCTGTGCTCTATGAATCTATGACTATGATTTCTCCTGTAACTATAATGCTATAACATTATAACACTATATTCTTCACTCCAGTAGTTTTCTCTGTGCGCTATCTTTAGTTTAGTTTAGTTTAGAGATACGGCGTGGAAACAGTCCCTTCGGCCCAACTATCTCCTGTACACTGGTTCTATCCTACACATGAAGGACTAATTTACAGAAGCCAATTAACCTACAAACCTGCACGTCTTTGGAATGTGGAAGGAAACCGGAGCACCCGGAGAAAACTCACGGGGTCACAGGGAGAACGTACAAACTCCATACAGACAGCAGCCAAAGGCAGGATCGAACCCTGGGCTCAAGCGCTTTAAGGTCGCCTAGACATGGTCTCCTGAGAAGCTGCCTGACCCGCTGAGTTACTCCACCACTTTGTGTCCTTTTGTGTAACAACCGGCCTTTGTAGTTCCTTGTTTCTGCAATCCGACTTGGGCCTTGCCCTGTGATCCGACCCATCTCAATGTATCCCTATTAACTATTCCCTATTACCCTAGCCTGCCTGTGATCAAATGTGGGCATGTTGGAATCGACAAATACAAAGAGCTCGGCATCGAGGAAACCCATCCTCTACATGCCTGTCTGCCATGATAATGAAGATAGACACAAAATGCCGGAGTAACCCAGTGGGGCAGGCAGAATTTCGGGATAGAAGGAATGGGCGATGTTTCTGAAGAAGGGTCTCAACCTGAAACGTCCCCCATTCCATTTATCCTGAGATGCTGCCTGTCCCACTGAGTTACTCCAGCATTTTGTGTCTATCTTTGGTTTAAACCAGCATCTGCAGTTCCTTCCTACAAGGATACCATGATAATGAGGCTGTTAACTAATCACAGCCATAAATCTCTCCCAATTAGTGTAAAACAGAGCCAGATGTGGAACAGAAGAATTCCCAGAGCTTTGGAAATGATAGATTCTCAGTCACTTTCACCAGTCGAGCAGCTACACACATCGTAAGTCATGAATTTAATTACTCAGATACTGCATCCCCAACATGCCACTTACCGGAAGATGTCAATCTCATTTGCCTTTGAATGGATTAACACCATCCTGCTTCCTGGGGCATCAGTCCCCTCACTACAAGCAGGAGTGTTTTATTGTCACATGTCCCAGACAGAACAATGACATTCTTGCTTGCAGCAGCACAACAGAATATGTAATCATAATGCATAATATAAACAATATCATAAACGCAAAGAAAGTTCATGTATATATTAAGGGATCCTGACTACGGGTGCTGTCGGCATGGAGTTTGCACGTTCTCTCCGTGACCTGCGTGGGTTTTCTCCGGGAGCTCTGGTTTCTACCCACACTCCAAAGACTTACAGGTTTCTAGGTTAATTGGTTTGGTAACACTGTATATGCCCCTAATGTGTGTAGGATAGTGCTAGCATGCGGGGATCGCTGGTCGGCGCGGGCTTGGTGGGCCAAAGGGCTTGTTTCCGCGCTGTATCTCTAAACTAGCTTTAAAAATATATATATATATATACACAAACACACTCACACGCATATATATCTATATACACACACACAGACACACAGACACATATATATGATGTGTTCCATTCCTCCTCTCCAGGGATGCTGCCTATCCCGCTGAGTTACTATATATATATATATATACATACATACACTTAAAAACAAGCAATAATAGTACAGAAAGACCAAACCAATGCCCCAAGTCTCTGTAGTTTGGAGCTTATTTGAAGTTGTTAGTGTTCAAGAGCCTGATGACTGTAGGGAAGAAGCTGCTCCTGAACCTGGCCGTTACAGTTTTCAGGCTCCTGTACCTTCTTCCCAATGGCATGTGTGAAATGATTGTGTGGCCAGGGTGGTGTGTGGGTGAAGCAGGTGCCATTACCATCGATGTTTTCAATATAAAGTGTTGGCTCAGTGTCAGGCTCACAGAATTCTAGTTTAAATATCGTGGGGAACTCAGAGAGGGACAAAGCTGGCGAGAATACAAAGCGGGCGTGAAATAAGAGCGGGCTGTACGAGTGATGCCTGAATTCATCATCAGTGGAACTTGCCCCAAAGATAAAGAGCTTTGGGCACAGCCAACCTTTACAAGTGAAGAAATGAGCAGACAAATGGTCCATTCAAAGCCCCACACTAGCATGCAGCATGCGTGATTAGATAAAAACAAGAGCAGGAGCAGCGGGCGCTGAATGGCTGCCAGTCCCACCATTATCCGGCTGTAATTAATGATTTCAACAGGCCCTTCCTCCACAAATTCCTGTCCAACAGCCTGACGTTTTGTCTTCTTTCCCCTGCAATCATGGCGGGGCGTGAAAAGGCCAAAGCGTTGCACATTTCATTTGCGCGCAGTGCAGTAATGGAGCAGAGATTGCTTCTGAATAATTGATGCAGCCATTCAGAGCGCTGCTGGGTGGAAGATGGATCGGTGTCGGTGCAGTCCAGCTTCATTAGTGAGCTGGTTTGATTCAAGTCCAGTTGCTCCTTCCCACAATGAAGCTTTATAGTTTAGTTTAGTTTAAATATACAGCGTGGAATCAGACCTTCGGCCCCCCAATGCCGCGCTGACCAGCGATCCCCGTACATTAGCACTATTCTACACACTCGGGATAATTTACAATCTTTACTGAAGCCAATTAAACTACAAACCTGCATGGATTTGGAGTGTGGGGAGAAACCGGAGCACCCAGAGAAAACCCACGTGGTTGGGGGGAGAACTTACAAACTCCCTCCCGGCAACCGGGGCTGAGACTGGTCCTTGATTGTGCTGCTGGCCTTGCCGTGGCAGCATGAAGTGTAGATGGAGTCAATGGAAGGGAGCATGGTGTATGTGATGTTCTTGTGTCCACAATTCTCTGCAATTCCTTGAGGGATTACCAAGGGGATGAGAAGGAGCCTGGGGCCTGGGGATTACCGGGATCGGGAGCCGCTCCAGTAGACCGAGTATGTGGGCCGACCGCACTTTGTTAATGGCGGCGCCCGCATGTGTAGATGTGCAAAATTAATTTCAGTGTGCGAGTGTTCAGTTGCACATGTGAAAAATAAATCACCATTGAACCATTGAATCGTTGATCGGCTGCAAGAAACCGCAGGGATCGGTCCATTCTACCGCACGCCACAACTCAGAATAGAGCAAATGAGAGGCTTTGGGAATGGGTTGGGTTGAAGGCCGCTGTGATCTGTTGCAGCACACCCTCCCAAATAACTGGGTGGGAAAGGAATGGCATCCACCCCAATCTCATCCATCTTTTTATAGCAAAATGAGGAAACTTCAAACTTGTAATTTTCGTTGGCAAACCTATTTCAGGAATTAAGTGACATTTGGAAGAGTTTCTGAAAATGGCAACAGGCTAGAAATTGTGCGAGGCATCTTTAATTGCACGAGAAACTGACATATTTCTTGAGAGTCAAGGATAATTCATTTGAGAAGATTGGGAAAAATAGACCGTTTATTTGAGCCATGCCACAAAACTAGATAGATATGACAAGACTGTAGAACTAGATGATTTGTCTGTGCGAATATTGAAATATTTCCAGATAACTAATCAATGTTATTTTTTTTTTAATTTGGTAAGTGAACCACACGGTCTCATTCCAATTTTTTATTTATTTACCTCTCTTCTCCCCCCCCCCCCCCCCCCCCCCTTTATTTATTTATTTATTTATTTTTGATTTTGATAGTTGTTTTTCTAATTTTGTTTTATGTGTGGTGATGGTGTTGCACTGTTTTGTATATATCTCCGTGAAAAATCAGTGAAAACTTAAGTGGAAAAAAAAAAGAAAATGTCAACAGGCCAACAGACTTGCGTTGTGAGACGGAGGCCCCCAACTTTGACAGCACCTTAGTGCGGCTCAGCAGTGGCTGTGCGGGGTTGTCGGGTTAAGGATAGGTATTAGTGCTGGTTTATTAGTGCTGGTCACCGGTTCATGACATCCTGTGAAAATCATTCAGGTTAATCACACCGTACGTAAGTACCATCAAGCCATGCACAAGTACAACAGGGGGCGGCACAGTGGCACAGCAGTATAAGTTCATAAGTTATAGGAGCAGAATTAGACCATTCGGCCCATCTACTCTACTCCGCCATTCAATCATGGCTGATCTATATTTCCCTCTAGACCCCATTCACCTGCCTTCTCCCCATAACCCCTGACACCTGTACTAATCAACTTGCTACATCAGACCACCTACCTTCAAGCTACCTTAAATCAAAATTGTAACACTTAAACACAGACAAGCCACTGCAGATGCTGGCTTATGAAAAACAGACACAAAGTGCTGGAGTAACTGGAGTTGCTGATCCAAGCGAGTCCCACTTATCTGTGCATGGCCCTTATCTCTCCAAACCTTTCATTCCCATTTATATCTGGGAGATTCATATATGAGAATAATCCCAATCTCTTTACTTTTGTTACTTTATTTTTAGAGATACTGAGTAAAAACAGGCCCTTCGGCCCATCGATTCTGTGTCGACCATGATCATCCCGTGCAATAGCACTATCCTACACACGAGGGACAATATACACCTGTAAATTGACTGTAAATTAACACACAAACCTGTACGTCTTTGGAACGTTGGAGGAAACTAGAGCACCCGGGAGATCACAGGGAGAACGTACAAACTCCGCACAGACAGCACCCGTAGTGTGGATAGAACCCGGGGTCTCCGGCGCTGTAAGGTGGCGGCTCTACCGCTGCGCTATCGTGCTGTCCGGATGATCCAGTCGCCGCCACGCAGCTGACGGTGGGAGACGGCTGTGTACGGTGTGCGTCGCCAGTTGCTTTTCCCATTTAACAGCAGCCACTGCACTTCAAAAGGAGAATTTCATTGGCTGCAAATTGCCTTGAGACACCCAGGGGTCATAAAAGCACAGAGCGCAAATCTTTCTCTCTGCTTTTTAATGAAGGAAACTGACAATAAGGAATGGATTATGTAAAGGATGTGCACATCATTAACGGCACGGTGTGAATGGCTGGGAGGAATGGAATTATTAGGGTGCATGGGTAATTGGACAAACACTCGAAGGGTAAAGGAATGATAAGGGAAGGCAGGATTTAGCTTGAAGGGGCAAGTTTCCTCCCTCTGCACTGTACAGTACAGTTATTCTACAATTCCACAGTGTGCTTCCATTTTAGTTAGCAGACAGCGTGGAAACAGCCGCTCTGACCCACTGAGTCCGCGCCAACCAGCAATCACTACCCCAGGGGTGGGGAACCTGTACATGTTGGAATGCCGCATTAAGTTAGCTGTAATCTAACAAGGCCGCATCCAAGAAACGTCAAATAGATATACTTCAAAATGTACATTATCTAACTACTATGTACTAACTACAGGAAAATGAAAACATTTTGTTAATTCTAAAGTTAACTAAACTTTGAATGACTTTGTTGTGGCTGCGTTTTGTGGGAAAGCATTTGAATATTTGGTTGCAACTAGGAGGTACGCAGTTTCAGCTGATCTTCTGGATGGGTACCCGTCATTTGTGACCTTAAGGGCGTCTTCATTTGGGTTAGTTAGGAGAATGCAGATTCGCAGCAATAAGCGGTTGAAAAGCAAGAAAGCATTTTTCGTGCATGTTGCCGAACACGTGGCTATTCTATTGCATTTTTCTATATTTCAATCAGATTTCTTAGCGTCAAATAAGGACTTTAAAACATCATCTTCTGAGAGCTCAATCAATTCCATCTGCAGTTCTTTAGGAGCCTTGGAGACATCAACTAGGTGAGGTTGAAATGTTAATTTGAGTGTGACGTCATGATTCTCAAAGTCAGTGAAGCTTTCATTGTATTCTTTAATTAATAAGTCTATAACAGCTGCGTATTCTTCAAATGATTCACACTAATCCTCCTGCTCATCAATGACCTTCGCTAACTGGGGAAAATGTCCATCCAAAATTTCATTTTGAAGAAGAAAAGTTTTTGAAAAATATAGCTTTTTTCGAAATGCTTGGATTTTTTTGCCAAATATCGTATGTAAACTTAGTTTTACCTTGCAAAGAAACATTCAAGTCATTTCGCTTTGACATGATATCACACAGAAATGCAGTATTTCTATAGAAATCTTCTTTCAATAATTCACATGGCTGATTCTGTTCTTCATGAAATTTAACTATCCGTTCTCGCAAAGATAAAACATTTGCTAATACCTGTCCCTGCGATAGCCAACGCAATGATACGGCAAATCCACACTGAATGCCTCATTGCCCAACTTTAGCATATTACGAAACTGACGATGCCTTGTTGAATTTGCACGAATATAGTTAACAATACTTATAACTTGTTGCAAAGTGTCACTTAAAATAGTAGATTTAGCACAGAGTTTTTGTTGATGTAAGGTACAATGAAATGAGAGCATCTGGATCTGATAATACATTTTTTATCTGTGCAATAAACCCTTCACGTTTTCCTGTCATGGAAGGTGCACCGTCTGTACATACACTCACTAAATTAACCAAATCCAGTCCAACTTCACGACATTTATCTTGAAAGTTGTTGAAGAAATTTATTCCTCGTGTTCTACCCGTAAGAGTGCCCAAAGCGACGAACTCTTCGTAACAAAGAAAATCTTCTGTTATGGCCCGAGTGAAGTATAAAACCTGCGCTGAGTCAGTACTATCAGTTGTTTCATCCAAAGTGATTGATTAATATATATTTTCCTTTTGTAGTATTGCGTGAAGTTGTTCTTTTACGTTGAGGGCTAATTCATGCGTCCGATCTCCTTGAAAGGGGCAGTTGTTTGCACTTTGAAACCTTATCGGGGTCTAAGCATCCCACAACTTCGACAATGCATTCGTTTATGATGTATACATCGCTAAATGGCTTCCCTTTTTCCCCCGAGTATATAAGCTACTTTACAAATCGCCTCAGTAGCATTATTACCGACCGGGTTTACTGCTGCTTGCAATAACTGCCTTTGCCATTGCCTTTCATCTTTTAATTTCTGCAATGCAACCTTTCGCACCTCACTCTCTAATTTGAAATATTTGTGGTCCTTATGAGTGGCATAATTTCTTCAATGTTGATATAGCAGTATCACAAAGCAAGCAAATCATCTTATCTATCGCAGAAACAAGAGAATATTGCAGTTCCCATGCCCAATCGTTTATTAAAAAACTATTATTTCTTCCCTCAGTGGTCGCTTGGTTTTCTTTGACATGATGGGCTGTTAATCAGACAGAATTTAAAAAAAAGCAATTGAACAAATACGCTGCTTAAAGGGCCTGTCCCACAGTGGGGACCTTATTGACGAGTTTAGGAGAGTCTGTGCTCGCCACAAGCTCGTAGCATGGTCGACACATGGTCGTAGGCGGTCACTGGTAATTCTCCTTCATGGTCGAGAGGAGTACCCGCATAGTGGTTACTACTCGCGGCCTCAGTTTGGTCGGGGAAAATTTTCGACATGTTGAAAAATTTTCTGCAAGCAAAAATTGGTCGGCATGGAGAAAATCGATACTTTTGAACTGGTAGTGCAGTGGTAATGGGGTCGCCATGTCATTGTAGGTAATTGACATAGCCGTAGGTAATCTCCTTTGCTGACCGGGCATTTTAATTGGCTAATTGGGGGGAAAAAAAACGTAAGCACGAGTTTTCAGAACCAAGGAAAACCGACTGGTAATGTTTAAATGCCCGCCGAACTTCAAAGCTGTGTATCTCTGGCTTATTAAAAGTTGTCTGGTTTCTTAAAAGTGTCTCCACTCCTTCTCCCCCCTTTTCCCCTCACCCCCGCTCTTTTAAAGGACTTACTGTACACTGTGCTAGCCGTCTTTAACCTTCCTGTTCATCGCGGGTATCACCTCGGCTTTGCACCGCGTGAATTTCAGACAGCGCTCCCCCTCTTTCCCTGGCCCCCGCCTTTATGATGTGTTTGTGTGTGTGTGTGTGTGTGTGTGTGTGTGTGTGTGTGTGTGTGTGTGTGTGTGTGTGTGTGTGTGTGTGTGTGTGTGTGTGTGTGTGTGTGTGTGTGTGTGTGTGTGTGTGTGTGTGTGTGTGTGTGTGTGTGTGTGTGTGTGGTGTGTGCATGCGTGTGCGTGTATGTGTGTGTGCGCGCGTGCGTGTTCCGCGCTGACGGTAGATCCAGCTCGCGGTTTTTCAGAGCTTGAAGGTCGCAGACAGTTTGCTGAAAAGTCGCGTAAGTGGGACAGGCCCTTAACTATTCTCAAATTCAGCTTCAAACGGAAAGCCACGGGCACCGCTATCAAAAGTTGATAATACGGAAGACTGGACGGTCTGCGGACTCTCCCCGACATTTTCCCTCTCGTCAACCAGTCTCAGGCCGTGGTGGCGCCAGTCAGGCAGGGAGGTTAACGTACATTCTAGAGTCGCATTAGAACTAAATCATGAGCATAACGGGTGTTAAAATAGCCCTCGTGACTTACTAATGTTTTAATTGTGGCCGTCAGTCGGGGAGGATTATTTTGTTGAATCTTCTTTTACTCTTTGGTATTTTAAATACATTCATTTTAAGATTAAAATTAAAATAATAAAAGACGAACAAAAACATATTAATAAAAATAAAAGGATTTGTTCTACAAAATTTGGATTCATTCAAAAGGCCGTGCTTAATGGCCTAGAAGGCCGCATGCCTTCTTAAAAGTGTTTCCACTCCTTCTCTCCCCCCCTTCTCCCCCCTTTTCTCCGCTGAAGGCCACAGGTTCACCATCCCTGCACTAGATCTATCCTACACACTAGGGACGATTTACAGAAGATAATTAACCTACAAACCCGCAAGTCTTTCGAGTGTGGGTGGAAACCGGATCACCTGGAGAAAACCGAAGCAGTCACAGGCGGAACGTGCAAACACCATTCAGACATTGCCCTAAGTCAGGATCGAACCTGGGTCACTGGAGCTGTAAGGCAGCAACTCTATTGCTGCGCCACCGTGCCGCCATCTTAATATGTGCAAAATGGCTGCTGTGTTCGCCACTGCCCAATAGTGACAACACTACAGGCAGACGACATTGTGATGTGATGTCCTGACATGCACCAGGCGCTATATAAAGGTAAGAGCTTGTTTCTATATAAAATGATGGTATCAACTTTGGATTTCTGTAGGTCTGTAGAAATGTTGAAGCCAGCAGGTGGAGCTAATGGTGAATGGTTCTCGATGCTAACTTCCATTACTCAAATAGTAATTTAAAAATGATGTTAAATATCTCAGCCACAACAGCCTCAAGACCGTGATAAGCCTAGGAACGTTTAACGAGCCCAAAATATATCAGATACCTTTTGTGAAACTTCCAGGGCGGCACAGTGGTAGAGTTACTGCCTCACAGCGCCAGAGACCTGGATTCAATCCTGACTAACGGAGCTGTCTGTACAGAGTTTGTATATTCTCCCCGTGACTGCATGGGTTTTCTTCGGGTGCTCCAGTTTCCTCCCACACTCCAAAGACGTGCAGGTTTGTCGGGTAATTGGCTTCAGCAAATTGTCCTTAGTGTGTAGGATAGAACTAGTGTACGGGGTGATCGATGGTCGGCGTGGACTCAGTAGGCCGAAGGGCCTGTTTCCACGCTGCATCTCTCAACATCACCTAATCATGTTCCCCAAGATGCTGCCTGACCCGTTGAGTTACTCCAGTACTTTGTGTCTATTGTATAAAGCAGCATCTGCTGTTCTTTTTTTCTTTATTTAGGCCCCAAGTTTCAACTACTTCATTTTTCAGATTAGTAAAGAATTTTTGCTATGCATTAGTCATTATTCCTTCGTGGATGGGCTGCTTTATACAGTGCAGTTGTAGACATTGCTAGCTGAGGAACTAGATTATTAACCATCCTTTCTTGATGCACCATGACCAAATGAAGTTGGTTTGAGCCCCAGTGCCACAGTCAGAGACGCCGATTCAATCCTGACCACTGTTGCTGTCCGTAAGTTGTGTGTACATTCTCCCGGTGACCACGTGGCTTTTCTCCAGGTGCTCCGGTTTCGTCCCACACTCCAAAGATGTGCAGGTTTGTAGGTTAATTGGCTTCTGTACATTGTAAATTGTCCCCGGAGGAAACCCACGCGGTTCCCATGAGAGCATGCAAACTCCACGCAGTCAGCACCCGATGTCAGGATCGAACCCGTGTCTCTACCATTGTGAGGCAGCACCAATTGCACCTCCAAGCCACCCTTACTAAAGAAAGATTTTAGACAGATACATGGATAGGACAGGTTTAGAGGGATATGGGCCAAACGCAGGCAGGCGGGACTAGTGTAGTGGGGTAGGTTGGTCGGTGTGGGAAGCTGGGCCGAAGGGCCTGTTTTCACGCTGTATGACTATGACTATATCTGACCTTTTGTTAGTAGAACTGGTCCGCACGGTGGCGCAGCGGTAGAGTCGCTGCTTTTCCACGTCAGAGACTCAGGTTCGATCCTGATTACTGGTGCTGTCCGTACGGAGTTTGCACGTGCTCCCTGTGACTGCGTGGGTTTTCACCGGGTGCTCCGGTTTCCTCCCACACTCCAAAGACGTACAGGTTTGGTGACTTTGGAAACAGTGTGAACTAATTGGACAATTCTAGCAGAGAGGAAGCACAGCACGATGGGCCAAATGGCCGCTCCCTGTGCAATGTGACACAAGCACTCAGAGTGATTTACACAGGGAAACATTCAATCCTTCATTAACCCTTCTCCTGACTAGCTGGGCTACAAGGGTCTTTAAGAAGATAGCTGGGTGAATGGACGTTTTGTCCAAGGCAAATGTTTGAGTGGATATTTGTTCCAGTGTGGGCAGACGTACCTTGAATCACACAGAACATTTCACACAGTGTGCCAAGTGAGAGTGATATTTTGACTGCACAGCCATAAGCTGAGGTGTGAGTATATAATGCATCTTAGGTTACTGGGGACCTCAGGAAAATCTGTATACCAGACGGCAAACACAGCAGTCAGAAAACACCAAGGCTCAGATATCATATTATAAAAGACTTCTCTATATCCCAGTGATCTACATACTAAAGACTTACTGTACTTTTCCATTGCCTTAAACAGGGATTTGGAATTTTCCAACATTACATTAGCTGCCGAGAAGACGAAAGGCAAAGCTCTTTGTTAACGCCCAGTTTTTTCCCCGAAGAATGTTCCAGCTCTCAAGACTGGGTCTTAATTTCTATGTTCCTGACATAGAAATACAAAGTTGTCGAAGAGTCGGGGATTAAAATATTTTTTGTTAAGTGGGGGTGAGCCGGGGCTGCTCATGAGATCACCGCATGCAGAAGCCAGCAACGGATCGGAAACCCAACATGTTCCATTCACTGAGGGGATGCAGAGACCAAGAACTGCAGATGCTGGTTTGTACCAGGGTTAGACACAGTAAATGCCGGAGTAACTCAGCGGGTCAGGCAGCATCTCCGGAGAGAAAGGACAGGCGACGTTTCGGGTCGGGACCCTTCTCCAGACTCGACAAAAACTCACCGTTACCTCCACATCCTTCCTGCCATGGGGCGACAGGAAATGCGCGCAATACGGAAAATTGGATTTGTAATTAATTTATTAGCTAAGTATGTAAAAACATACCAGGAATTTGATTTGCCGTACAGTCATACCAAAAAAGCAACAAGACACATAACTATATACAAATTAACATAAACATCCACTACAGCGCACTGTGATGGAAGGCTATAACGTATTATCTACTTCCCTCCTTTTCTCCCGCGGTTGGGGCAGTCGAACCGTCCGCAGTTAGGGCGATCGAAACTCCCGCAGCCGGTGATCGAAGCTCCCGCGTCGGGGCAGCTGAAGCTCCTGTGATCGAGGTGGGCGAAGCTCCTTTGGCTTGGAGCTGCCGAAAGCGGCGCTTAACCAAGCGAGCTCCACGATGTTAAGTCTGCAGGCTTCCGCGGTTGGCGCTCCCGAAGTCGATCCCTGACAAAGGTACCGCCAGCTCCACGATGTTAGGCCGCAGTGCGGACGGAGATACGATACTGAAAACGTTGCATCTCTGCCGAGGAAAGAGATGAAAAAGGTTTTTTCACCGACCAGCAATCCCCGTACACTAGCACTATCCTACACACTAGGGACAATTTACAATCTTTACCAAAGCCAATTAACATACAAACCTCTACGTCTTTGGAATGTGGGAGGAAACCGGAGCACCCAGAGAAAACCCACGTGGACACGGGGAGAACATATAAAATCCATACAGACGGCACCCGTAGTCAGGATTGACCCCGGAACTCTGGTGCCGTAAGGCAACAATTCTACCGCTGCAGTGTCATAAACAACAGAGGTCCCAGCACAGATCCCTGCGCAACGCCACTGGTCACAGACCTCCAGCCAGAATAACACCCTTCCACCAATCCTCTGTCTTCTATGGCTAAGCCAGTTCTGAATCCAAACGACCAAGTCACCGCGAATCCCATGCATTTTAAGTTTCTGCATCAGCCTACCATGTGGAACTTCATGAAATGCCTTACTAAAACCCATGTAGACACCATCCACTGCAACTACCCTCATCAATCACCTTCGTCATCTCCTCAAAACACTCAATGAAGTTTGTTCGGCATGATCTGCCGTGGACAAAGTCATGCTCATGGCCCCTAATTAACCCAAATGTGACTAAGTTCCATCTTGAAGATTCATCTCCAATAACTTCCCTACCAGTCTACAGTCATAGAATCATAGTCATGCAGTGGGGAAACAGGTCCCTCGGCCCAACTTTCCCACTCCGACCAACATGTCCCATCTACACTAGCCCCACTTGCCTATGTTTGGCCCACATCCCTCTAAACCTGTCCTGTCTATGTACCTATCCGTTTGCTTCTTAAATTTTGCGATAGTCCCTGCCTCAACTGCCTCCTCCGGCAGCTTGTTCCTTACACCCACTACCCTTTGTGTGAAAAGGTGACCCCTCAGGTTCCAATAAAATCTTTCCCTCCTCACCGTAAACCTATGACCTCTGGTCCTCTATAGTTTTCTGGATTATCTCAACTTCCTTTCTTAAACATATGAACAACATTGGCTACTCTCCAGTCCTCCAGGGCCATGCCTGCGGCTAGAGAAGATCTAAAGATCTTCATCAAAGCTCCTGCAATCTCCTGTCTTGCCTCTCTCAATAACTTGGGATAGATCCAGCAGACCCTAGAGAAATCCCCGCCTGAATGCTCTTCAAGAGCCCCAGCATCACCTACTTCTTGGAGAGGGAATCGATAGACGACGTGCTGGTCTTCAGACTGGAGAAGGGTCCCAATCCAAAACGTTGCCTGTCCATTCCCTCTCCAGATGTGGCCTGACCCATTGAGCTCCTTCAGCACCTTGTGTTTTGCACCAAGTTACAGCATTCCTATTCTCTTGTGTCTCTCTTAAGAATCTACCCACTTTGCTTGTGGAAGTCAGCATTGAATTTTCTTCCTCTCCCACCTTGAATTTTTTCTTAGTTTCAGTTTAGTTTAGTTTAGAGATACAGCATGGAAACGGGCCTGCCGGCCCACCGGGTCCGCGACGACTGGCGGTCACCTGTACACTAGTTGTATCCTACACACTAGGGACAATTTACAGAAGCCAATTAACCTACAAACCTGCATGTCTTTGGAATGTGGGAGGAAATCAGAGCACCCGGAGAAAACCCACGTGGTCACGGGGAGAATGTGCAAACAGCACCCGTAGTCAGGATGGAATCCGGGTCTCTGGAGCTGTGGGACAATAACTCTACCACTGCGCCACCATGCCACATGGCCTGTTTCTCGTTTGGTTATTTTTAATCTTTCTCCTCACGTTAGCCAGCGAAAACAAGCCCCTCTGTGCTTTGGATAAAAATGGCACAATGGTCCAGAAAAAAGCTTTTGATTCCATTGAGCCCATGTTTGCATTTCTGATACAAGCAAACAGGTCACTTTAATCCAGCTTTTCCCATGTGTCAAATGAGGATTTCAAAAGTTATTTTCATATATTTGTGTATTTTTATGCACAACGCACGTTGCACATCTAAACATGTATGTATTTATACATCTGGCCTCAAATTATAGTGGTCAGTTATAGGCATAGTCGTTTAGAAAGAGCATTTATTTTAGTTTAGTTTATTTTAATTTAGTTTGGTTCAGAGATACAACGTAGAAACAGGCCCTTCGGCCCACTGAGTCAGTGCCGACCAGCGATCACCAGTTTTATGCTGCACACTGGGGACAATTTCCAGAAGCCAATTAACCTACGACCCTGCACGTCTTTGTCCATTGTTCTTCACAGCGGTCCCACCATGCTGGGTCCCCATGGGACTGAAGAGATTCCCGCGAGCGCAGCAGTAACGCGAGGATCTGGCAGCGCGGCTATGCAGATCCGCAGTTCATGCTGCACGTAGCCCGTGAGGTTTCCAAAACCGACAGGAACCGCTACCCTGCTACAAACTAAGAAATTCAGAATGCGGTATCAGGTGTCAAACGCCAGTATCTTTCCACGGTTTACTTTAGGCTTTAGAGACAGAGCGTGAGAACAGGCCCTTAGACCCACTGAGTCTGCGCCGACCAGCAATCACCCCATCCTACACACTAACACAATCCTACACATATGAGGATCGATTTACAATTTTACCAAAGCCAATTAATCTACAAAACTGTTCGTCTTTGGAGTGTGGGAGGAAACCAGAGCACCCGGAGAAAACCCACGCGGTTACGGGGAGAAAGTACAAACTCCATACAGACAGCACCCGTTGTCAGGATTGAACCCGGCTCTCTGACGCTGTGAGGCTGCAACTCTACTGCTGCGCCACCGTGCCAGATGGTTGTCTCATTGAAGGGCCTGTCTCAGTACAGCAGCCATAACTCTTTCTTAAACAATTAGCTGTGTGACAAGCTTGTTCACGGCTTGATCGATGCACAAATTTGATCAAACGCACCAAATGGAATGTTTACGATGGATTTCATGGGCAATAACGTGTCATCTGGAACGTCGGAGGTTGAATGTAGACGAGGTAGAAGCCTATAAAATGATGCGAGGCATAGATAGGGTAGACAGTCAGGAGGCTTTGGAGAGTGTGCAAGTTTACCAGAATGCTTCAAAACACTCCCCCTTCTCCCCCCCCCCCCTTTTTCTATCCATCCCTCTTTTCGCCTGCGCCCCGCCACTTATTTCTCCCCTCCACTTCCACCTATATTCCTTCCTCTAGCTTCACAATTGGTAAATCTGCAATCCTTTTGTCTCACACCTTCTGTTTACTTTTTCCATCTCTAGCCTTTGTCCATCCACGTAGAATTGCCAGGCTTTGTCACGACCCTCCTCTCTTCCAGCTTTCTCCCTTTCCCCCTTCCCACTATCAGACCAAAGAAGGATCTCGACCCAAAACGTCACCTATCCGTGTTCTCCAGAGATGCTGCCAGACCCGTTGACTTACTCCAGCACTTTGGGTCATTTCTATTTTCCCAGAATGCTGCCTGGATTGGAGGGATAGAGAGCGGTTGGACAAACTTGGATTGTTCTCTGGGATGTTGGAGGCCGAGGGGAGACTTGATGGAGGTTTATAGATGGCACAGATCGGGGAGAGAGTCAGCACCTTTTGCCCAGGGTGGAAATGTCAAAGACGTGAAGGCTTCATGAGAAGGTGAGAGGGGCAAAGTTTTTTTTACACAGATGGAATGTACTTCCAGGGGTGATGGTGGTGGTGGAGGGAGACACAATAGTGGCTTTGAAGAGGCTTTTAGTTAGGCACAGGGGTTACGCAGGGAATGGAGGTATATGGATCTTGTGCAGGCAGAAGAGATTAGTTTAACTTGGCATCATGCACGGCATGAACATTGTAGACCAAAGGACTTGTTTTTCTATGTTCTATATCTGTAAAAAAAGAGCTCAGGGATTTTTCTCAATGTTTTGTCACAGAACAGTCTGGGCGGCACGGTGGCTCAGTAGTAGAGCTGCTGCCTCACAACTGTGGACTCAATCCTGACTGTATGCACGGTGACCATGTGAGTTTCCTCACATCGCCACAGCGTTTCCTCCCACACTCCGAAGACGTTTAATTGGGTTTGTTAAGAATTGTAAATTGTAACCTAGTCTGTAGGATAATGCTAGTGTGCGGGGTGATCGCTGGTTGGTGCGGACTGCAGGGCTGTACCTCTAAGCTACTCTCAACTAAGTATTAACAGTACACGGGAGAGATTGGCAGAAATAGAGGCCACAGATGCAATTAACCCATCCACTTTACATATGGCAATTTAAGCTGAACATTTTTTCTGGGCATCAGAACCAAGGCTATGGATCCTCAGGCTGCAGGTTTATAGCCAAGGTAATTAGCCAAAGGAATTGCAACAGTGTGGTTGCTCCACAGATGGATTGTTTTCACAGCGAAGAAAAATAGAGAGGAAGTCTGCATGGTGCAGAAGGCAGAGTGCAGAATGGAGGATTGATACATCGTCTGCTCCAGCAGTGCCGAAGAAGGGAAGTGGGACAACGTTGAGATCAACGTTGGGTTCAATAACAATTCACCCCCACCCCCCGCTTTCCTGTGACTCCTCCCTGTCCATTTCTCCAACTGCCGCCCACAACACCCCCCCCCCCCCCCCCCCCCCCCCCCCCATCCTCTAGACAGAAAATGCTGGAGTAACTCAGCGGGTCTTTGGACGTTGGATGCATTGTGGAAACAGGCCCCTCGGCCCAGTCTATGCCGACCAGTGATCACTCAGAACACTAACAGTATCCTACACACTGGGGACAATTTACAATTTTACCAAAACCAATTCACCTACAAACCTGCACGTCTCTGGAATGTGGGAGGGAATCATAGAAAACCCACAGGGTGACAGGGAGAACGTGAAAACTCCGTACAGACGGCACCTGTAGTTGGGATTGAACCGGGGTCTCTGGCGCTGAGGCAGCAACTCTACCGCTGCGCCACTGTGCCGGGTCAGGCAGCATCTCTGGAGAAAAGGAGTAGGTGACGTCTTGGGTCAGAATCCTTCTTCAGACTGAAAGTTGATGTGGGTGGCGGGGGGGGGGGGGGGGGGGGGGGGGGATAAGCCAAGCACGAGAATAAGCCAGGGTTGGCAACAGATGACCTCAGGAAGGGTGGAGTCCATAATGGCCCATTGTTGGCTGAGGAAGGTCTGATAACATGAAGGATACCAGCAGTGGAACTTGGATGGGGGGTGGGTTGGGGGTGGGGAGGGGAGGGAGAGGGGGGAAATGCAGAAGTTACTTGAAATTAGAAAAATCAACTCATACCCATCAGGAGAAAATGGACAGGTGATGTTTCAGGTTTTTATAGGCAGATGGTAGGGACAAAGGCCAGAGGTTAAAACAGAAGAGTTGCAAATTGTGAAGCCAGAGGAAGGAATGTGGATGGAGGGGGAGGGAGAGAAACAGGTGCATGTCCAGGTGAGGTACAGGAGAGGGGGGGGAGGGGGGGGTGGGGAGCAAGCGGGGGGGGGGGGGGGGGGGGGGGGGGGGGGGGGGAGGAAAGGGGGATGGGGGGGTTGTTAGAGATTCCCTGAAATTGGAGAATTCAATGTTCACACTGTTGGGATGTAAGCTATCCAAGCCGAATATGAGGTGCTGTTCCTCCAGTTTGTGCGTGGCCTCACTCTGGCATTGGAGGAGGCCCAAGACAGAAAGGTCAGTGTGGGAATGGGAAGAGGTTAGCAACCAGGAGATCCAGTAGGCCTTGGCGGACTGAATGTTCAGCAAAACGGTCGCCATGTGTGTTTTGGAGCACAGGAGGACAAGGGGTGATCTTGTAGAGGTGTGCAAAATTGTGAGAGGAATAGATCTTTTAAACACAGTCTTTTGCACAGAGTTGGGGAATCGAGAACCAGGGGAAATAGCTTTAAGGTGAGGGGGGGGGGGGGAGATTAGATTTAATAGGAACCTGAGAGGTAACCTTTTTACACAAAGGGTGGTGTGTGCACAGAACGAGCTGCCGGGGGAGGTAGTTGAGGCAGCTACCATTATAACAGTTACAAGACAGGTTCATGGATAGGACATGTTTCGAGAGATATGGGCAAAGCGTGGGCAGGTGGGACTAGTGTGGATGGGCATGCTGGTCGGCATGGGCAAGTTGGGCAGAAGGGCCTGTTTCCATGTTGTGTGACACTATGACTATAATTCAATGTTCACACAGCTATGGTGTAAGCTACCCAAGCACAATATGAGGAGCTGCTTCTCCATTTTGTGTGTTTCCCCATCTCACTCTGGCCAAAGGTCAATGCGGGAATGGGAAGGGGAGTTAAGATGGTTGGCGACTGGGAGATCCAGTAGGTCTCGGCGGAACGAGCGCAAGTGTTTAGCGAGACGGTAACCTAGTCTACGGCTTGGTTTCACCGCAGTTCATCCCCTCCCCCCCGTAGAAATGATCACACAAAGCAATCAATATCATCCCGCATTTTAATGAAAGTTACTTAGAAAAATAATCAGGCTTAAGTGAAACTCTTAGAAAAAGTTGCATGATTAAACCCACACGTCACAACAATGACATGGCAAGGACCAACAGTGTCGTTTCAAGGAGATAACATTTAGCTAGATAGACAGAGGAAACTAAAATGGAGTAAGCCTTCTACAGTGTACAAAGAAGTAAAAAATTTAATGAAAGGCATTAAATTAATTGTCCTTGCAGTTTTTCTGTGGATGCATGTAAGAAAATAGTGTTCTCTTCAATGAGAGCAACGTCACAAGATTTCTTGTTACTTGAATTCCTCTTCCTTTTGTTAAGAGGGTTATAAGTTATTGTTCGATGGAGTTCCGGCTTGGTTTACAGATGATATCGATGTAACCTCAATGGAAATCCTGGTGTGCATCTATTTATGTACATATATATATATTACAGCAACGTTTAGAGATACTGAGCGCTTGGCAATCGTGAAGACATGTTCGGGCAATCGAAGAGAGGAGGAGGGTCACAAATTCACCAGCAAAATGGCCTTCGAAAAAAAAATAAATACCTGGAGCCCAGTACCGATTCGTCAAAATTAAACATTTTCATTTCTGCACACGAACGAGAAATAAATAGAGGCCACCATCAAAATCAACAATGCTCCAAACCGCTTCTGAACATAAATAACCTATCAGCTATTAACACCACCTTTAAGTACCATGGGTCTACTTAATGAACCTGTTGACAACATTATCCTAATTGAACAAATATTTCACGGCGCACTTTTAAATATGTTCTCAAATGAATAAGAAATTCCCAGACATAATATATGGATTGGATTGCAGAGATTGGACAATCAATACAATAACAATATCAGACAAGGAAAGTTAAACATCTTCACATTGTTTTAGCTGGAATTCTATTACAGTTGGTGTTGAATTTACCTTCCCCATGTTTTCTCATGGTCATTTAATGTCGGCAAAGGACACAAAGTGCTGGAGTAACTCAGCGGGTCAGGCAGCATCTCTGGAGAGCATGGATAGGTGACGCTTCAGACTAAGTGTGAAGGGTCCTGTCCTGAATTGTCACCTATCCATGTTCTCCAGAGATGCTGCCTGACCCGCTGAGGTACAGGTACCCGGCACTTGGTGTCCATTTGTGTAAACCGGCATCTGCATTCCTCATTTCTACGAATAATCTATCGCAGGTGCAGCCATTTTAAGGTGATTGTGTGGAGGATTAGAGAGGTGTTGAGGAAGAAAAGTTTTCACCCAGAGGATGGCGAGGGTTAGGAGTTCACTGCCTGAAGGGGTGATTGAGGTGGAAACTCTACACATCTCTCTACACAAGCCGCTACAGGCAGTCCTTGGGTAAGCACTTGAAGAGCCGTGACCAGCAGGGCTATGGACCAGGTGATGGAAGGTTGCATGGGGCTGCACTGCTGCTTCACAACCTACCATGCACGGGATGCACCTGCCATGCAAGTGACCTCCTTCTGCGCGGCGCATTTTTCTGCAACTTTATGGGTTTCACCTGGAGTTTCCATCAGTGTGTGTGTGCGTGTGCGTGTGTGTGCGTGTGTGTGCACGTGTGTGTGTGTGTGCGTGTGCGTGCACATGTGCGTGTGTGAGTGTGTGTGTGTGCGTGTGTGCGTGTGTGCATGCGTGCGTGTGTGTGAGTGTGTGTGTGAGTGTGTGTGTGTGTGCGTGCGTGAGTGTGTGTGCGCGTGTGTGTGTGTGTGTGACTTTTTAGGCCATTTGAATTCCTCAGAAGTTTGTTAGATGTAAGTATAAATCTTTAGAATCGATATTCTCCTACGTTGGGAATCACTGAGTTGTGAGTGTGATTTACCTTCATCAGTAAAGGCAATGAAGTATTTTAATAGTTGGGAGTATCAGGTACTCAGTAATTACTGTTGAATTGTGCTTCACAGTTTAAAAAGAACATTTAAATTTGAGTATACATCGCAACTGTTGACTTTCAAACAGCTGTTGAACGTAACAATGTACAGGGGATTGAACATTGACTCAAACACACAGTGCTGGAGTAACTCAGCGGGCCAGGCAGCATCTGTGGAAGGAATGGCGAGATGACATTGCAGGTCTGGACTCTTCTTTATGCTGACCCGAAGCATCCCATATCCATTTCCCTCTACAGATGCTGCCTGACTCCCATTGAGTTCCTCCAGCACTTTTGTGTTTTACTCAAAATTTCAGCATCTGCAGTTCCTTGTGTCACCAGTGAACATGAGTGGGCGGTCTTGGGGAATTTTCAGGGTGAACCTAATGGGAACGACAACAGCAACACTCTTCTATAACATACTAGAGACACGCAGTAGGTTCAGGCAGCATCAGGGAGATGGGCGGGGGTTGGGGTGGAGGGTGACAAGGGGAAGAAAAACAGAATCAGCTTTTCAGGTCAAAAACCCTCCTGAAGTGAAACTGTCGACTTCTAAACTGTGGAGATACAGCGTCCTTCGGCCCACCGAGCCCACACCGACCAACGATCCCCATGCACTAGCACTGTCCTACACACTAGGGACAATTTACAATTTTACCGAAGCCAATACAATCCTGATCATCGTTGGGAGTGTGGGAGGAAACGGACGCCGTGAGAAAACCCACGCAGTCTCAGGGAGAACGTGCAAACTCTGTACCGACAGCAACTGTAGTCCGGTTGGAACCAGGGTCCCCGGCACTGTGAAGCTGCAACGTTACCGCTGCGCCCGGGGTTACCAGAGGGTTGTAGAGCTAGAGTCATCCCCATGAACCCTCCTACTGTATTCAGCAACGTTCAGTGGACACACATGGAACTGCAGATGCTGGAGCCTTGAGTCAAACACAAAGTGCTGCAGGAACTCAGCGAGTCAGGCAGCACAGAAACAGGCCTTTCGGCCCACCTTGTCTATGCTGACCAAGTAGGCCAACTGTGCTAATCCCCCGTGCTGGCACCAGGCCCATATCCCTCCAATCCTTTTCTTTTTAGGATTATGTTGAGGCTTATGTTAATTATTGCCATGCGTGCAGAGGTGCAGTGAAAAGCTTTGAGTGTTATCCTGTAGAAATCGGATAATACTACACATGAATACAGTCAATCCAAACTCAAGTACAATGGGTAAGAGTAGGGCGATTGTGTCAGGCGATAGTTGGAACCAGCACGTAAAGAGTCGCCACGCGCCGACGCCATCTTGTCCACGCAACTCTGTTTCTCATTCAGTGACCTTCTTGGACTGAGAGTTTGCAGCTTTTTCTGTTTTGTTTCAGATTTCCTGCAACTACGTTTTTCCGATGTACCGTTAGCCTTCCCTCTTCCGTCAAAGCAAAAACCCTAGAGCAGGACTCGGGGGGGGGGTTGGTGGCAGATTAGACGCTAGTGGGATTGGCCAGCAACCATAAAGGAAGGCCAGGGCCACTAGTCCTATGTTGCTCCACATGTTTGGCGGGCAGGTGAGGCCATTTAAAGGACATTGATACCATCTGCAGGAAATTTCCCGGTGTGCATAAGGGGAAGACCAGGAGCTGTAAGTAACCCAGTGGCCAATCTGTTATTAATCTGAGACTTGGCATCAGATGACAGGGGCTTCATGTTAGTTTTCCTAAATGAAAAATGAACCATAATTGCGGTTTAAAATCCCCCCAAAAACACTTGAAACTAATTGCTGAAACACTGCTTGTTAAAGGATACCAGCAAACACAAAACAGCTTCTCTTTTAGTTCACACAGTCACGTCCCCAGAGAGGAGTTGTACAGATCGAGGACGAGGTATTCATGTTCCTCACTAAAGCTCGGCTTTGGGGAATCCTTTGCAGGCCACACGCCTGCCAACAGGCATCGTGGAGCTTCTTATCTTACACAAGTGAGCCAGGAATCTCACTCAGCAGAGAAAAGTGCTGAAATGAGATGGACAATTCTCTAGCCTGCTGAGAGGGAGATTGAGGGAGGGAGGGGGAGTGAGAGGGAAAGATAGAGATGGGGAGATAGAGCAAGAGAGAGAGAGGGAGTAGGGGGAGGGAGAGGGAAGGAAAGATAGAGATGGGGAGATAGAGCGAGAGAGATAAAGAGAGGTAGGGATTGAGATAGAGACAGACACACACACACACACACACACACACACACACATATACACATACACATATAAACAATACACAGCCCTATATATATATATAGAGAGAGAGAGAGAAAGAGAGAAAGAGAGAGAGAGAGAGAGAGAGAGAGATAATTTCTTACAAAGTTACTTAAATAATTCCGACCCTTACTGCTCGCAGCAAGGATGCAAATCTTCATTAAATTTACAGAAGAAAATCTTTCTATGCCATTATAATAACAAATAAAACCTTAAATAAACCAGCGGCCATTTCTCATGCCAATTTCAGGTAATTTGGCACGGAATAATTGAACATGACAAAATCTAATTTGTAGAGATTGAACAGCTGAGTTTGGAAAGCTGAGCTGATGTTTTGGAAAAACTGTGCCGTCATTTCATCTGTAGTTCTGGTGGACTTGGCGTAGGTGGGGAACTTGACCAACTTGTCCACTCCGGCCAAGCGCAGGATATAGTTTGCGTCCTCCTGCAGGCTCTCGTATTTGCCGATCAGGTCGTAGTGGATGTGGCAGGGGTGGCACAGGGAGGAGACGGTCTCCCAGTGTTCGTTGAAGGGCTCCTCCCTCTGCGTGTGGGGGTTGACGAGGTAGCCCACAAACTCCTCGAACTTCACGTCGCCGCCGCTGCGCAGGGCCTCCCGCGTGGCGTTCTTCCGCTGCCGCCGCACGATCTTGGTGCCGTAGCGCTTGTGGAAGGAGGTGTTGTACCTGCGGGTGAACTTGTTCCTGTAGGCCGACACCAGCCGCTCGAAGGGTTCGCGCACGAACATGAACTTCAGGTAGCTTTTTAAGCGGTGGTTGATCTCTGAGATGCTGTACTGGTTGAGGGTTTTCAGGTTGGACGGCACGTGGGCCTCGTTGGCGGGAATCTCCATGGGATCGCCGTACCGGCCCTGCCCTGTCAGCACCATCATCACCCTCTTCCAGTTCGTGCAGGCCACCTTCGGCACGTAGCAGTAGATCAGCTCGTGGTCCTCGTCCACCACCAGGTGCTTCAGATCGTTGGGGGTCAACACTCGCCGCTTTCGACTCCTGGCGCTGTTCGCCCGACACATCTGCGCCACCTGGTTCCTCCGTATCTGATGCGCCACTTCCGTGCTGGAGAATTCATACTGAAATTACAACAAAAAAAACACGTTAAAAGAATTGGCCAGAAATTTATTGACTTACTACAAGTATAAGGTGCAACAGTAATTTAAAAAATAAATGTTGCCAGGATCTGGTAACGGGAGATGAAATATATGAAGTTGGTATATCCCTTTTTGCGTGGTTTTTTATAATAGAGCAATTGTTACTCTTTCTTTTTTTTCTTTTCTAGGGTCTATTTCTTAACTCTTAACTAACTGTTTCTCTAATGGGTTTTTTTCCCCCAACACTTCCTCGCACTATCACAATTCTTTCTCGCTTTCCTTACTTCCTTTATTTAAAAATTAAAAACACAGGTTAAAAGAATTGGCCGAACACGACTGGCTCCGTGAAGGACAATGTTGGTGAGGTCCGTGCAAGTGCGTCAAGAGGGCTCTGTTGTCATATGCATTGAAACGGAACAAGGGGCGCACGGTGGCACAGCGGTAGAGTTACTGCCTTTCCTCGCCAGAAACCTGGGCTCGATCCTGACTACATTCTCCCTGTGACCATGTGGGTTTTCTCCAGGTGCTCCGGTTTCCTCCCACACTCCAAAGACGTGCAGGTTTGTAGATGAATTGGCTTCTGTGAATTGTAAAGTGCCCCTGGTGTGTAGGATAGTGCTAGTGTAGGGGGTCTTTGCCGGAAGGGCCCGTTTTCACGCTGTGTTTCTAAAGTCTAAAGAATGGTCTCGACCCAAAACGTCACAGATCCATTTTTCTCCAGAGACGTTGCCTGACCTGCTGAGTTACTCCAGCATTTTGTGCCCTTTTACACCTTCCACATCGCGGCATGTTTAGCTTAGTTTTGTTTTTTAGTTTAGAGATACAGTGCAGTAACGAGTCGGCAACGACCAGTGATCACCCCGTACACCAGCACTATCCTACACACTACGGACAATTTGTCATTTTTACCAAAGCCAATTAACCTACACACCTTGTACGTCTTTGGAGTGTGGAACGAAACCGGAGCACCCGGGGAAAACCCACGCGGTCACGGGGAGAATGTGCAAACTCCATACAGACAGCACCTGTGGTCAGGATCGAACCTGGGTGTGGGGTGCTGTGAGGGAGTGACTCTACCGCTGCCCCACCATGCCACCAATGTCGCTGAGGACTTAATGAAGTGCCTCTCCCGGGCACGCCTTTTCAGCCAACGATTCTTGGCCTCGTTATTATTTATTAGCATTAAATCCAGACCACGTTGTTCCACCCCTACCGGAAACACAGTTGAACAGTCTGGCCTATTCCAACTCTCTGAGCTTCTTGGATATTAAAGGAAGCAAGCTTAGTTTAGAGATACAGCGTGGAAACAGGCCCTTCTATCCTACACACCAGGGACAATTTACAGAAGCCAATTAACCTACAAACCTGAAATTGGGTCAAAAGGTAGTCACAAGGAATTACAAATGCTGGGATCATGAAACTGGGTACTGATTGTGAATGATCAGCCATGATCACATAGAATGGCGGTGCTGGCTCGAAGGGCCAAATGGCCTACTCCTGCACCCATTGTCTATTTTCAAAGCCAAAAGTGCTGGAGGAACAACGGGTCTGGCAGGATGTGTGGAGGGAATGGACGGATGACAATTTGAGTTGGGCCTTGCTCACACCTTCTTCGCCTTGAAGAATCCTTCATCAAATTGAAGAAGGGTCCCGACCTTAAACGTCACCTGTCCATTCCCTCCGCAGGTGCAGCCTGACCCAATAAGTTCCTCCAGCACTGAGTTCTAAATCACCAAACAATGCCATGGAATGGCCTACTGGCTGCTTAATATGAATATGGAAATATGGTCTCAATTCAACAGCTCACGAGAGCTGGAAAGGGTGCAGGTATGATTTACGAGGATGTTGCCAAGACTCGAGGGCCTGAGCTATAGGGAAAGGTTGAGCTGGATAGAATGTTATTCCTTGGAGCGTAGGAGGATGAGGGAAGATCTTATAGAGGTGTACAAAATCATGAGAGGAATAGATCAGGTAAAAGGAAATAATCTTTTGCCCAGAGTAGGGCAATCTAGAACTGGAGGTTTACGGTGAGAGGGAAAGATTTAATAGGAACCTGAGGGGTAATATTTTTACACAAAGGGTGATGGGTGTATGGAACGAGCTGCCGGAGGAAGTAGTTGAGGCAGGTATTATTAAAACATTTAAAAGACAATTGGCCAGGTAAATGGATTTAGATCTAAGGACAGGTTTAGAGGGATATGGGCCAAGGTTGGACTAGTGTAGATGGGACATGTTGGTCGGTGTGGGTAAGCTGGGCCGAGAGCCTGTTTCCACGCTGTGTGACTATGAGAAACAAGAGGTGTTGATAGGACAGTGTACAAGCCTGCAGCTTGTTCTCACGTCAAGAAACATTGGTGCAGGAGTAGGCCATTCGGCCCTTCGAGCCAGCACCACCATTCAATATGATCATGGCTCATCATCCACAATCAGTACCCCTCATTCCTGCCTTTTCCCCATATCCCTTGATTCCATTAGCCCTAAGAGCTAAATCTAACTCTCTCTTCAAAACATCCAGTGAATTGGCCTCCACTGCCTTCTGTGGCAGAGAATTCCACAGATTCACAACTCTCTGAGTGAAAAAGTTTTTCCTCATCTCAGTCCTAAATGGCCTACCTTTATTCTTAAGTGTGGGATTTAAACTAACACCCTATGACTTACGAGGTGTTTGTGATACTCAGAGATCTGGAACTCATTGCGAGAAAAGGTACAGAAGCAGAAACATTCATCACATTTAAAAACTAAAGGGCCTGTCCCACATTCACCACCTAATTCACAACCTTTTTTACTCGTGGACATTTTTCATTATGTTGAAAAAACCGCCCCGACCTACTTGATGCCACGAGTACCTACGACTAGCATCACGACCTACCTACGACCTCGTGACGACCATGCTGCAAGTATGAGTCAAGGGCAAACTCGGCAGAGGTCGTGAATTAGGTTGTGAAAGTAGGACAGGCCCTGAACTGGATATTAGTTGCAGGAGCTGGAAGATGAATAGTTTTCTTTCATTCTTTTCTTTTGATTGATTAAAAGATACAGCGTGGAAACAGGCCCTTCGGCCCATGCAGTCCATCGATCACCCGTTCACACTAGTTCACATCCACTCCTTACACACTAGGCACAGTTTAGCAAGGCCAATTAACCTACAAACCCACACATCTTTGCGACGTGGCAGGAAACCGGAGCACCCGGAGCAAACCCACGGGGTCACAGGAAAGAATGGTAGCACTTTGCACCTGCTCAGAGACAATAGCCTGAGTGGTTTCCTCATATCAGATTCAGATTCAGATTCAATTTTAATTGTCATTGTCAGTGTACAGTACGGAGACAACAAAATGCATTTAGCATCTCCCTGGAAGAGCGACATAGCACATGATTTGAATAAATAATAATAAGTGGGGGGGGGGGGGGTCACCGAGGTGGTGTTGGGCAGGCACCGAGGTACGTTGTTGAGTAGAGTGACAGCCGCCGGAAAGAAGCTGTTCCTCGACCTGCTGGTTCGGCAACGGAGAGACCTGTAGCGCCTCCGGAATGGTAGGAGGGTAAACAGTCCATGGTTGGGGTGAGAGCAGTCCTTGGCGATGCTGAGCACCCTCCGCAGACAGCGCTTGCTTTGGACCCGTTCATATGTTAGAAGTTCTCTACGATTCAATAAGTCACAGCCAAGCTGTCATCAGGCAACTGAACCAACCTATCACCAACTAGAGCCTGATCTGACCTACCATCTACCTCATTGGAGACCCTCAGTTTATCTTAACTAGTCTTTATCTTGCACTACACATTACTTCCTTTATCATGTATCTGTACACTGTGGATGGCTCGATTGTAATCATGTATAGTCTTTCCGCTGACTGGCTAGCACGCGTCAAGCTTTTAACTGTACCTCGCTACAGGTGACAATAAACTAAACTAAACTGATGTAACTTGATGTAACTCCAGAAAGAAAATGACTGAGTGGCGAGTGGTAGAGTTGCTGCTTCAGAGCATCAGAGATCCGGGTTCCATCCTGACTACGGATGCTGTCTGTATAGAGTTTATACGTTCTCCCCGTGACCTGCGTGGCTTTTCTCCGGGTGCTCCACTTTCCTCCCACACTTCAAAGACGTACAGGTTTGTAGGTTAATTGGCTTTGGTTAAATTGTAAATTGCCCCTAGTGTGTGTGCAGGATAGATTTAGTGTGCGGGGATCGCTGGTCGGCGCGGACCTGGTGGGCCGAAGGACCTGTTTCTGCGCTGGATCTCGAAACTAAACTAATCCGCATGGCATCAATTAAAGCAGGCAACAAAAGAAGCTTTTCCCTGTACCTCGGTTCACGTGCCAATAATAAACCGAACCAGAGATCTGCTCACGATCTGTACCGACCTTGTTTTAATTAATTGGCAACCGCCTGTCAAACCATTCATTAATTAGTAAAAGTCTTCAGAGTCACACACAGCAGGCAGGGTCCCGTGTTTCCTCTCGAGAGTGTACACACGACTCTCTCCCTGCACCTGATCAATCCGCTGAGTAGCGGCCAGTCCTCCCTATCTACACTCCCGTTGAGAATACCGCTGCTACTGTCTGAGTCGGCGGTTTGCAGTGTAAAGTCAGCATGAACCAATTTCCTTTCATGTTTTACACGGTCTCGCACGGAACTCATTAGAAGGCCCAGCTAAATGATTGTGGTCTAAAAGACAGCACTGCATCATACTAATAAACTCCAGACGTGACATGCTGTACTGATAAGGAAGGCAGTCTCTGGGACAGCAAACAAAACTCATTACTTTAACTCCCTGCTGCTTCCTTCCAAACAATCCTCCCACCTATATAATTGGACTTTTTTTAAATCATTAAACAAATAAGGTAGACTGTAGACACAAGAGACTGCAGACAAATCTTCAAACTGGTATTGATGGATTGAAAGATAGGGCATGGAAACGGGCCCTTAGGCCCACACCGAGCATTGATCAGCTGTTCACACTAGTTCATAAGTTCATAGGTTATAGGATCAGATTTAGGCCATTCTGCCCATCAAGTCTACTCCGCTATTCAATCATGGCTGATCTATCTTCCCCTCTCAACCCCATTCTCCAGCCTTCTCCCCACAACCCCTGACACCCGTAGCAATCAAGAGTTCTTTGTTATTCCACCTTCACACCCACTCCTTACACACTAGGGGCAATTTACAGAGGCCAATTAATCTACAAGACCCCATGTTTGAGTTGAGAGATACAGCATGGAAACAGGCCCTTCGGCCCACTGAGTCTAGGCAGACCATCGATCACCTGTTCACACTAGTTCTATGTTATTGCCACTTTCTTATCGACTTCCTCCAAATTACAGAGGCCAATTAACCTACAAATCCACTCATCTTTGGGATGTGGGAGGAAACCGGAGCACCCGGAGAAAACCCATGCAGTCACGGGGAGAACGTGCAAATTCCACACACAGGCAAGGTCAGGATTGAACCCGGCTCTCTGGCGCCGTGAGGCAGCGGCTCTACCTGCTGCGCCACTGTGCGCCACCTTGTCTTTGGGACGTGGGAAGAAACTGGGAGAATAGGGGGGGCGGCATAATCCAAAGGTAAGTTTAAGGCTAACATAATGGTAATTGGCTTCTGTAATTTGCCCCGATAGTGTAGAATGGAACTAGGGTAATTGTTGGTTAGCATGGACTCGGAGGGCCGAAGGGCCTGTCTCCACCCTGTATCTCTACCCTAAAACTCAGAGGTGAGAATGTTTCCCAATAAATCAAAGGTTTAAAACATTAATAAACCTTCATAACATTTATTTTTTGCAAGGTTGCAATATAATGGAGCCCTCTGACAGATTTTGACTTTGGAGCCGCAGGCATCATCTGGGAGATTCCTGTAAATAAACCTTCGGCGATAAAAAAAACAGACATGATTCTGAAGCACGCCTCGCGTCCTTGGTGGGCTGAAGGGCCTGTTTCCATGCTGAATCATTAAACTAAACTAAAGGAGTCCACCAGTAGTGACTTAAAATGTCTCCTCGAATATCATCCTTGATGTTTCGTCGCTTCTGTGTGTAATTATGTTGTAGGGTGGCACAGTGGCGCAGCGGTAGAGTTGCTGCCTCACAGCGCCAGAGATCGGGTTCGATCCTGACTACTGGTGCTGTCTGTATGGAGTCTGTACGTTCTCCCCGTGACCGCGTGGGTTTTCCCCGGGCACTCCAGTTGCTTTCCACACTCCAAGGACGTGCAGCAGGTTTGTAGGTTAATTGGGCTCTGTAAATTGTCCCTAGAATGTAGGATAGAACTAGTGTGAGTGGGAGATCAATTATTGGCGCGGACTCGGTTGTGCCGAGGGTCCAGTTTCCATGCTGTATCTTTAAACTGAACTAAACAGTTTTAGATGGATATGGGCCAAATGCAGGCACGTGGGACTACATGGGTCGGTATGGGCAATTTGGGCCGAAGGGCCTGCTTCCACGATCTATGACTCAAAATCTCTAAGCTAAACTAAACTAAATTCTGCTTACAGTATAAATAAATCTGAAAATTTGTGATTAAACCTTCTCGGTCTGAAGGTAAAGGATTTTTGCATCTTTTGAGTGAGATCAGTAGGTGGTGGTTAATATTCCAGATGACCTCTGACATGCTGTACAGAGTAACCAGTCAGTAATTGTTGACTCAGGGTATTCTTTCCTGTCTATGGCAGGTATGAGGGCATACATTTCATTCCATAGGATGTTCGGTCTACTTATAAAAATATGCATTATTGGCACATCATATGCTCAAACAGAGGTGTTGGATGGGAGCCTAAAATCCATTAAATAGGAACCATTGAATTCAAATAACCAGTCGAGTCATAGGTCGCTATTAGATTTATTTTTTTTCTACAATTTAAAGCTCCAGATATTAAAGGCCAACTCAACAATAAAGAATACCCTTTAAATAACTTGAAGAGTTTGCTTAAAATGTGCTGTCAGTTCATTGAGTTATACAGCGTGGAAACAGGCCCTTCGGCCCAATTTGCCCACACCGGCCAACAGGCCCCATCTGCACTAGTCTCACCTGCCCACGTTTGGCCCATATCCCTTCAAACCTTTCCTATCTACGTACCTGTCCAAATGTCTTTTAAATGTTGTTATAGCACCTGCCACAACTACCTCCTTCGATAGCTCGTTCCATACATCCATGAAAATGTTGCCCCTCAGGTTCCAATTAAAACTTTCCCCATTCACCTGTTACCAATGTCCTCTGGTTCTTGATTCCTCTACGGGTAAAAGACGCTGTGTTTTCCCTATCTATTTTTCCTCATGATTTTATACACCTCCATAACATCACCCCTCATTCTCCTGCGACCCAACCTCTCCCTATAGCTCAAGCCCTCAAGTCCTGGCAACATCCTCGTAACTCTTCTCTGCATCCTTTCACGTTTAACAATATCACTGTTGTCTCCAGTCTGTCCCAGAAGATTAATGTTGCTGCTTACAACTGTACAATCCCAAATATCTCTCTTTGAACTACTAAGCAGCTGGTTCTTAGATTGAATGGTGTTCAGTACAATAGAGAATAAATAAGGGGTGGTGAATCTGAGGAATTCTTTGCCACAGAAGGCTGTGGAGGCCAAGTCAGTGGATATATTTACGGCAGAGATAGATAGATTCTTTATTGGTACGGGTGGGGAGAAGGCAGAAGAATGGGGTTGGGAAGGAAAGATAGATCAGACATGATTGAATGGCGGAGTAGACTTGATGGGCCGAGTGGCCTAACTCTGCTCATATCACTTATGATAACAGTGCAACACAGGAACAGGCCCTTCGGCCCACAATGTCCGTACAGAACATGAACCTTACAACATCCCATCTCTGCAAACTCCATTAGCACCTGTCATCCCTGGAATTCCCCACTGCTTACCCCTTGACAAACCAGATTTCAATCACCCCGAAGATAGACACGAAATGCTAGAGTAATTCTTCGCCTGAAGAAGAGTCCCAACCCGAAACATTCTCCAGAGATGGTGCCTGGCCCGCTGAGTTACTCCAGCATTTTGTGTCTTTCTTCAGTATAAACCAGCATCTGCAGTTTCTTCCTACCCTTTGACCCCCAGCTTGAGGTCATGCCTCAAGCTGCACCAGGTCCCTCACGTCTTAGATTCACTCCTTAAGTCTCACCACCACCACAGCTCTTTTGACTATTTATCCGAATACTGCGTTCTGGTGTTACATATTAGAGCGTACAACAGTACAGCACAGGAACAGGCCCTTCAGCCCAAATTGTCCGTGGCATAATGCCAAGTTAAACTGATCTCCTCTGCCTGCTGGAGTAAGTCAGCGGGACAGGCACACAGCTCTGGAGAGAAGGAATGGGTGACATTTTGGGTCGAGACCCTTCTTCAGACCTTCTTTTCAATCCCCGCATATCCATGGGCCTATCTAAAAGCATCTTAAACGCCCCTGTTGTACCTGCCTGCATCATCACCCTGAGCAGCATGTCCCAGGCACCCACTAGTCTCTGTGGAAAACAACTTGCCCCGCACATCTCTTTAAATTTGGACTTCTCACAGGCAAGAAATCACGCCTGTTCTGGATCAAGACCAAGGTTGCAAAATCACCTATTTATTTTTAAAGACACAACAATGCTATTTATCACACTTATTTTTAAGTTAACTTTAAACAGTCTGGAAAAACTTAAGCCTACACTGCCAACTCGGGGGTTATAGCATAGGCTTTCAAAAATTATTATTTGGTAAAAGTGGTTTGTGAATAATATCCTCTGGATTTCCTTAAGGAGGAACAGTTAGTAACACCCCCAGCGCAGAGATGGTAGATTGGGTTCGCAAATCAAAATGGAGGCGAAGACTTTACCCCAGCCTATATTTGCCATGGATTGTCACAAAATGCTGGAGTTAAACTCAGCGCATCAGGCAGCATCTCCGAGAACATGGATAGGTGAGGTTTCAGGTGGGGGATCCTTCTTCAGACTGACTGTAAAGGTGGCGGAATTGGAAGCCAGAAAAGACCAGGATAAATCAACGCTGGCAACAGATTCCCTGAGAGGCTGCTTGTTGGTTAGAGACAGTGTGATCCCAAGTGGATGCATCTATGTGAACAGTGGAACTGGTTAGATAACGTAGTGGAGGATGAGAGGGGGAGCAAGTGTATGTGGGGGGGGAGTGAGGTGAGATTGGAGGGGTGTATATGTAAAAGTCACCTATAATTAGATAATTTAACATTCATACCGCTGGATTGTAAGCTACCCAAACAAAACGTCAGGTGCCTATCTTTGCCACGTTTAGTCAAAACTTACGTAACACACAGTACTGACCAGCAGTGATCAGCAACACTGACATTTCTCCACTTTTCTTCTAGTTTATTTTAGTTTAGAGATACACCATGAGAACAGGCCCTTCATCCCACTGAACCCATGCCAACCATCAATCACCCGTGCACACGAGTTCCATTTTATCCTACTTTCTCATCCACTTCCTACACACTAGGGACAATTTACAGAAGCCAATTAATCTGCAAACCAGCATGTTTACGTTTAGTTACCCACCTCCAGATTCAGGGACAGTTTCTTCCCGGCTGTTATCAGGCAACTGAACCATCCTGTCATCAACTAGAGAGCGGTCCTGACCGCCCATCTACCTCATTGGAGATCCTTGGACTATCTTTAGTCGGACTTTACCTTGCACTAAACATTATTCCCTTTATCCGGTGTTTGTACATTGTGGACGGCGTGATTGTAATCATGTTTGGGCTTTTTGCTGACTGGATAGCACGCAACAAAAACGTTTTCACTGTATCTCAGCACACGTGATAATGAATGAAACCATCAAACTATCATTGGTGATGTTTCGGGTCACAGCCCTTCAGATCAGTCTGAAGAAGGGACATGATCCAAAAACGTCACCTATCCAAGTTCTCCAGAGATGCTGCCTGAGCCGCAGAGTTACTCCAGCACTTTGTGTCCTTTTGCGACTAAAGTCCAGTTTGCCCAGGGGTAGGAAGTGGGAAATCCTAGAGATGTGCGGTGCTGCTGAAGTCTAGGCAGATGGGAGAGCTTGAATTTTCTCACTACAGAGAGCTCGAATGCAAGGCTGAGAACCTTCTCACTACAGCTTCAACGCACCACCAGCAGATTGAGTGATTGATTCAAATGGATCTGTTGCGTCCCTTAAAACAGAGTCTCTATAATCGGACTTTACTGAACTTTATCTAAACGTTATTCCCTTTACCCTGTATCTGTCCACTGCAGATGGTTCGATTGTCATCATATATAGTCTTTCCACTGACTGGTTAGCACTCAACAAAAAGCTTTTCACTGCACCCTGGTACTCGTGACAACAAACTAAACTAAAGATCTGCTCATGATCTGTATTGACGTTTTTTTTCAATTAATTGATGACTGCCTGTCAAACCATTCAACTTTCCACTGTACCCCATTACACGCGACAATAATAATTCCTTGGAGTGCAGTGGTATGAGGGGTGATCTTACAGAGGTGTAAAAATCATGAGAGGAAGAGATTGGGTAGATGCACAGTTTCTGTTGCCTGGGGTAGGGGAAATCGAGAACCAGAGGATATACTGTAAGTTTAAGGTGAAGAGGGAAAGATTTAATAGGAATCTGAGCAGTAACTTTTTCACATGAAGGGTGGTGGGTGTATGGAACAAGCTGCCAGAGGAGGTATATGTTGAGGCAGGTACTATCTGCCAGAGGAGGTAGTTGAGGCAGGTACTATCGCAACGTTTAAGAAGCAATTAAAGAGGTACATGGATGGGACAGGTTTAGAGGGATATGGACCAAACGCAGGCAGGTGGGACTAGTGTAGATGGCACATGTTGGTCTGTGTGGGCAAGTTGGGCCAAAGGGCCCGTTTCCACACTGCATGACTCTATAAATCTAATAAACTAAATTAAACTAAACTAAAGCGGTGTAACTTGAATTTGAACCATTCTGCAGAAGGAAAATGCACTCTATAGCTGCACGGCAACAAATAAATCCATTTGTGGCTGGACTATTGGTGACAGGTGATTTAGCAGCTGTTAGTGATTCCACCTAACTTGTCTCCAGCACTGTGTTGTCAGGGGAATAGGCCAGGACGGTTTCATTATAGGCAGTAACTGGCTTCCTTACACTCCCGTTTGTGTGTGGTCTCAAATACTGAGGGGAATTTTGCCGTGTCACCTTCAACGTGCTTCTGTTGGTCCCCGAAAGAGCCAAGACTGGGTTTGTTTCCTGAACTAATCCTGGACTCGCGGCAGACAATGATGCATCGCAAGGTTGTCTCAGAGAGGCAAGGCAGTAATGTGTGATCGGACCACGGATATCTCTTGTGAAGCCCATTCCATGGTGGGTGATTTACAGCTGCACCGTGCGAGTGGGGAAAACCCTTTGGCAAGCTGATCTCTGCCTCAGAAGCGTCCCCACTGCCTTGCTGGGCTGTGGCGGGTATGGAGTTGGCCTTGTGTCCACAGAAACTGCCCCCATGAAGCAGTCACTCACTGCCAACAGCGCAGAGTCCCAGAACACATCAGGAACCAGGGTAGTCCAATTTCCGGCCTCTGACCACAAGATGAAGGATTAACGAGGGGGCAGGAAACTGCAGGAAGCTGTGATTTTCTTACATTCACAGGGCTGCCTGTTTTCCCTGTAACCCAAGGGGCAGGGGCTCGCGATAAATCTCCGTGCACTGTCGCCATCTCCCACGGTTTGTGCTGGAGCGCTAACGTGGGGGGAGGCAGAGTCAAATACTATCAGGCCTCCATCACACCATTGCAAATTGGTCAGTGTCTAGACCTTGGCTGGATGGGAACGCCACGGCACATAGGCCCAGCATCTCATTACCATACAAGTGGGGTACCCCCCTCCCCCCCATCTCCCCCCCCTCCCCCCCCCCCCCCCCCACCTGTGACCTACAGGCTGTGACCTACAGGGGGGAAGACACCCAGCCAGCCCCTGCTCTGCCCCCAAAAACCCGGCCATCGGGTACGGCTCATACCATCTAGAACGTGGGCTAGAGGGCATCACGGTGGCGCAGTGGTAGAGTTGCTGCCTTACAGCATTAGAGACCTGGGTTCGATCCTGACCACGGGTGCTGTCTGTACGGAGTTTGTATGTTCTCCCCGTGACCTGCGTTGGTTTTCTCCGGGTGCTCCACTTTCCTCCCACACTCCAAAGCTGTGCCAGTTTGCAGGTTAATTTGGCTTTGGTAACAAATATTGTAAATTGTCCTGCTAGTGTACGGGGTGATCTGGTCGGGGCAGGCTCGGTGGACCGAAGGGCCTGTTTCCGCGCTGTATCTCCAAACTACGGGAGGGAACTCTAACCAGAGACCGGGGGGGATGGAGCCGGCGGCGATGACAGATGCGATGGGCGAGGGGCAAAGCTGGTAGGAACGGAGAGGGACCGGGGTCTGGCCTACCGCACCCTCGAGGTCAGCCACGGGAGGCTCCCCGGGGGCACACAGGTGGACGGGTGAGGAGAGGAACGTAGGTCCGCTGGCGATGGCTGTAGGCTCTGGGGCTCGTTTATATCAAGCACCGCTCACAACAACTAGAGTGCGAATTGGACTTTGAAAATGGTGCCAACCCCTGGCACCTTTTGCGTGCGGGCTCAGTGGACTATTTCTGTACACTTTGCTAGTTGGGGATTGGGCTGAAGGGTGGTGATACTTTACTGGACTCAGAAAATAATTTTAATTGTATGTTTGAGGAATTTGAGGAAGGACATTCTTGCTATTGAAGGAGTGCAGCGTAGGTTTACAAGGTTAATTCCCGGGATGGCGGGACTGTGATATGCTGAGAGAATGGAGCAGCTGGGCTTGTACACTCCGGAGTTTAGAAGGATGAGAGGGTATTTCATTGAAACATATAAGATTGTTAAGGGTTTGGACATGCTAGAGGCAGGAAACATGTTCCCGATGTTGGGGGAGTCCAGAACCAGGGGCCACAGTTTAAGAATAAGGAATAAGCCATTTCGAACGGAGACGAGGAAACACTTTTTCTCACAGAGAGCGGTGAGTGTGGAATTCTCTGCCTCAGAGGGCGGTGGAGGCAGGTTGTCCGGATGCTTTTAAGAGAGAGCTAGATAGGGCCGTTAAAAATAGCAGAGTCAGGGGATATGGGGAGAAGGGAGGAACGGGGTACTGATTGGGGATGATCAACCATGATCACATTGGATGGCGGTGGTGGCTCGAAGGGCCGAATGGCCTACTCCTGCACCTATTGTCTATTGTCTATTGTTTGTACGAGGCAATAAAAGCACCATTGAATCATTGGTTCTCCAGTCTAGTTCAGAGATACAACATGGAAACAGGCCCTTCACCTCAAATCTATGCTGACTATCAATCACCCCTACACTAGTTCCATCCTACACACCAGGGACAATTTAGAGAAGCCAACCTGCATGTATTTGGAATGTGGGAGGAAACTGGAGAAAACCCACGTCGTCAGGGAGAGCGTGCAAACTCTATACAGACAGCACCCGTAGTCAGGATCGAACCCGGGTCTCTGGCGCTGTGAGGCAGCGACTCTACCCGCTGCACCACTGTGCCGCCCTAACATATTGCTCTGTTAAAGGTATGTTGTTCTCCTCATCAATCACTTAACTCTACACTCTCTTATTACCAACTTGCTGCTGCTGGAATTACTCTAGACTTCCTCTCTAAAGACCCCTGGTTAAATATTTCCTCAGGCTCTCTTCTGCCAGGAGGGCAATTCTATTTAGGTTAATTGGCTTCTGTAAATTGTCCCTAGTGTGTGGGATAGTTCTGGTGTACGGGGTGATCGTTGGTCAATGTGGACCTGGTGAGCCGAAGGGCCCGTTTCCACGCTGTATCTCTCAAGTAAACTAAACTTTAGACTTTAGAGGTACAGCGCGGAAACAGGTCCTTCGGCCCACCAGGTCTGCGGCAACCAGCGATCACCTCAGGCACACGCACTACCCTACACACTAGGGACAATTTACAATTTTACCAAAGCCAATTACTCTACAAATCTGCACGTCTTTGGAGTGTGGAAAGAAACCGGAGCACCCGGGGAAAATCCACGCGGTCACAGGGAGAACATACGAACTCTGTACAGACAGCACCTGTAATCAGGATCGAACCCGGGTCACTGGCGCTGTAAGGCAGCGACTCTACCGCTGCGCCACCATGTGATCTTTGTAAGGAAATCCCACAAATGAGGGCCTTCAGAGATCAGTGTGCTGCAGACTGATCTTATGTGAGGTAACGCACGAGGCCAAAGTGGGAGAAACCCTTGATTTACTGGGAGTTCCAGGCCTTAACTAGTGGAGAAGCATCAGAACAGGACAATGACTAGTTTAGCTTCAACATGCTGTGGGCCAGAGGACGGTACAGGTCATGGATCGTGGAGGTATCGATGTTGCCTTGACGCATGCTTGAAAGCGGGACAAGGTGTGAAACAAGACCGATAGGAGACATCATCTACAGCAGGCATCACGGTGGCGCAGCGGTAGAGTTGCGGACTTACAGCGCCAGGGACCCAGATTCGATCCTGTCAGTACGGAGTTCGTATGTACTCTCTGTGACTCTTTACTGTACATGGGTTTTCTCCGCGTGCTCCAGTTTCCTACCACACTCCAAAGACGTGCAGGCTTGTAGGTTAATTGGTTTTGGTCAAAAATTGTAAATTGTCCCTAGTGTGTAGCATAGTGTTAGTGTACGGGTGATTGCTGATCGACACGGATCAGTGGACTGTTTCCGCGCCATATCTCTAAACTAAAACTATAAAAACTAAAGCATACCAAGGGTTGGTAGATTCCCCGTCTTCTTAAACATTTATATCCAGCACTAAAGACAAAATGGAAAATCAGTTTCATTGAACTACGATTAATGTTTTGGATTCAACCATTGTCGAATGTGTCCTTACCTCCGTCAAGTGTTGAATTAAATATTTTGTAGCAAAACCAGGTAGACTAAATAGCACACATGTTTATCTGTTGCTAGTTCCATTGTGTTTAGCTGAATGTAACAGTGGTTTAACAAGGTCAACACATGTAGAAAGAGCCTTGATCATTCAGATTGAATTGATTGAAAGATACAGCATGGAAACAGGCCCTTTGGCCCATCGCGTCTTCACCGACCATCGATAGGGCGGCACAGTGGCGCTGCGGTGGTTTCTGCCACACAGCGCCAGTGGTCCAGCCTCGATCCTGACTATGGATGCTGTCTGTGCGGAGTTTGCACGTTCTCCCTGTGACTGTGTGGGTTTTCTCCGGGCGCTCCTGGTCCCCTCCCACCTTCCAAAGATGTGCAGGTTTGTATGCTAACTGGCCCGCTGCAGATGGCCCGGAGTGTGCAGGGAGTGGATGAGAAAGTGGGATAACAAAGATGTTTGTGTGAAGGGAAAATCGATGGTTGGAGGGAACTCAGTGGGCCGAAGGTCCCGTTTCCACGCTGTATGTCTAAAATAAAACTAACTTCAGAGGTGAGAGTGGTAACTATTAAATCCATGGCCTAAAACATTAATCTAAAGGCGGCACAGTGGTTCAGTTTCTCCGTCTCTCCGTGACCTGCGTGGGTTTTCTCCGAGATCTTCGGTTTCCTCCCACACACCAAAGACCTGGGTTAATTGGCTTGGTATAAATGTAAATTGTCACCCGTGTGCGTAGGATAGTGTTAATGTGCGGGAGATCGCTGGCCGGTGTGGACTCGGTGGGCCGAGAGGGCCTGTTTCAGCGCTCTCTCTAAACTCAAGAAAGCATTACAGGTCCACACATACACAAGATTAACAAACTGTTTTTACCCCAAGGCCATCGCAACTCGGAACTCTGCACTGAACACACAGCCCCCAGAGCCCATATTACACATTATGACTTGACTTGACTCTTTCTTGCCGTTTTTGTTATTCGTTATTCGTTATTATTTATCTGATACGTTGCAGCTCCGCTCGGGCAGTGCTCCTGAAATGTTGTTGTATGTATTTACAATGACAATTAAGTCTATTATTATTATTATTATTAACTAAACTAAGATTAATAAACCTTCACAATATTTATTTTTTTTGCAAGGCTTCAAGATAATGGAGTCAGATTTTGTCTTTGGGGACAGTGAAGCAGGCATTATCGAGGAGATGACTGTAAATAAACCTTCAGCGATAAAAAACAGAGACAATATTCTGAAGAATGTCCTTGTGTCCAGACCATGCTGAGTTTCAAGGCTTCAGTGACCAGGAGTAACCTCTCTGAGGGCAATAACAAAAACACCTAGGAATGCCCTGACCAATAAGCAAAAATAATGACTTTCTAAACAACAAGCCAAACCAGAAATAATTCAAGTACTTTCTTACTTTAATATATCACTATTATAATATAGTTATTTAAATTATATTTAAATTGTTAATTAATTATAAATAAATGCAACAAATCATATAAAATCATATAAAATTATTAATCAATTAATTCTTGATTATTTATAACTAATAATATTTAATATAACAATTATATTTAAACAACTGGTTCTTGATTCCCCATACTCTGGGTAAAATGAATTAAGTTTTTCCCAGCGTTGGGGAATCAAGAACCAGAGGTCATGGGTTTAAGGTGAGAGGGAATGATTTAATAGGAACCTGAGGGGCAACATTTTCACACAGTGGATATATGGAACAAACTGCCATAGGTAACTGGAGGTAGTTGAGGCAGGAACTATAAAAACATTTAAAAGACACTTGGACAGGTACATGGACAGGAAATGTTGACAGGGATATGGGACCAGCTTCGATGGGGCATCTTGGTCAGCATGGACGAGTTGGGTCGAAGGGCCTGTTTCCATGCTCTATATGACTCTAAAGCTCTGAAAACTGTCACAGGATTTAGTGCGTTAGGGTTATACAGCATGGAAATTGAACCCATCAGATGCATGTTGACTATCAACTAATTCTGTTTTGTTTTCCCACATTCCCCACATATACTTCCACCTGCATACACACCAGGACAATTCGCCATGGTTAATTCAGCTACAAGAATAACCTTCAGGGAAGGCACAGCAGTAGAGCTGCTACCTAAGAGTGCCAAAAACCTGGGTTCGATCCTGACTATGGGTGCTGCCTGTACAGAGTTTGCTCGTTCTCCCTGTGACTGTGTGGGTTTTCTCCAGTTGCTTTGGTTTCCTCCCACATCCCAATGCCGTGCGAGATTGTAGGTTAATTGGCTTCTGAAGATTATCCCTAATGTGCAGGATTAGAAAGTGGGATAACATAGAACTAGCGTACGGGTGAAAAATGTTCCCGATGTTGGGAGAGTCCAGTTACCACGGCCTTCCACATGAGAGCAGCAATGAATGCAGGCACGGAAATCGCTATCAAAACATGGGGGGGACCGAGGGGACACAATTTCTTGGTGGCCGTGCACGCATGCGCACATTCACACACACAGACGCGAGGCTTCAGAGGCTTCAGCCGTAGGCCCTGTGGATGGTAATTACGGGAACGACGACCCATGCTCACGGGCAGCGCGGAGAAGCAGCGCTAAATCCAGCTCAACTCTGCCTGTCTCACCGGGTTAACCTACAGGCCTGCCTGGACTGACATGACACCAGTCCGGAGCGGTGGAGCTAGCGCTGCTTCTCCGCGTTTGCTGTAAACCTGGGCTGTCATTCCTGTAAGTCCAGGCAGGGCTGTAGGTTAACCTGGCGGGACAGGCAGAGTTGAGCTAGATTTAGCACTGCTTCTTTGCGCTGGCTGTGGGCCTGGGGGCACCGTTCCTGTCTGACTCCCGATGTCTCTGGCCACCCCTGGGCGTGTGGGGGTGGGGGCACTCAGGTGGGGACGGTGATGGTCCAGTGGTGGTTCGGCAGCGATTGCAGCGCAGGAGAACCCGGATCGATCCTGGCTGCGGATGAGGCACAGGTCTGTGTCCAGGTGCTGCCGAGGGTGTTTTTCGCTTGTGACCCATGACCTGGGCATGCAATTCAACTCCACTTTATGATCTTTGCTCCACCAGGACGTCTCCCTCCTCCAATCACCGTGCTCTATCCTCAGTCCAACCCCCTTACTTCCCCCTCTGACAGACACCTCCCTCCTCCAATCATCGCGCTGAATCATCATGGTTCCCCCCCCCCCCATTGCCTGGTGACCGAAGTCTCTCTTGTCCTGTTGGCACCCTCGATCATTAGTCCCACCCCCACTGTCTCGCGGAAAGCAGAGATTTCACCGGGTTTTAAAATCCGGATTACAAAAAATGGGTGGGGTGGGTCGTCCCCCACCCCTCAAAATAGGGGGGGGGGGGGGGGGGGGGCTGCCTTTCCACCCCAGCATGAATGGATTCAGTCAAGCATTACATCCATGCTCTCAGCCTGCCTGTGCAGTCATTTAATTAGGCAGCTTCTCCTGGCTTTATTCTGTTACTGTGAGCAGACCGAGGTGACTGCTAACCCCCAAATCGTTTTCATCATCACTTTCCCCGTGTGCTCTCAGTCCCTTAATTCGCGGAAACTCAGGCTTTATACTTTACTTTGGACTTCAGAGAAACAGCCTGGAGACAGGCCTTTCGGCCCACCGAGCCCACGCCCACCATCGATCACCTAAACACTAGGCCCCACTCTACACACCAGGGGCAATTTACAGACGCCAGTCAACCTTCAAACCTGTCTGTCTTTGGAGTGTGTGAGGAAACCGGAGCACCCGGACAAAACCCACACGGAAGTCCCACACCGGAGAACGTACAAACCCCGTACATGGTTCTTGACTCTAAAACTCCGAAAACTGTCACAGGATTCAGCGCTTTAGAGTTATGCAGCATGGAAAATTGACCTTTGAACCCATCAAGTCCACGTTGACCATCAAGTCATAGTCAGGATCAAACCTGGGTCTCTGGCGCTGTGAGGCAGCAACTCTACCGCTCCACCACCATGCCGCCTTTCAACCTCTACAATCCTTTCTCTTAACCCCTCCATTCCTTCTTCCCATAAGACAATAAGAAATAGGAGCAGAATTAGGTCATTTGGCCCATCAAGCCTGCTCCACCATTTAATCCTGGGATGGCAGGACTTTCATATGAAGAAAGACTGGATAGACTTGGCTTGTACACGCACGCTAGAATTCAGAAGATTGAGGGGGGATCTTATAGAAACTTACAAAATTCTTAAGGGGTTGGACAGGTTAGATGCAGGAAGATTATTCCCGATGTTGGGGAAGTCCAGACATGGGGTCACAGTTTAAGGATAAGAGGGAAGTCTTTTAGGACAGAGATGAGAAAATCATTTTTTACACAGAGAGTGGTGAATCTCTGGAACTCTCTGCCACAGAAGGTAGTTGAGGCCAGTTCATTGGCTATATTTAAGAGGGAGTTAGATGTGGCCCTTGTGGCTAAAGGGATCATGGGGTATGGAGAGAAGGCAGGGATGGGATACTGAGTTGAATGATCAGCCATGATCATATCGAATGGCGGTGCAGGTTCGAAGGGCCGAATGGCCTACTCCTGCACCTATTGTCTATGTTTCTATGTCTATCTTTCTCTCTCAACCCCTTCTCCCCATAACCCCTGACACCCCTACTAATCAAGAACCTATCGATCTCCGCTTTAAAATTATCCAATGACTTGCCTTCCACCACTGTCTGTTGCGATGAATTCCACAGATTCATCATCCTCTGCCTCGAGAAATCCCTCCTCAAGAATCTCCTCAGCACTCCAGTCCATCAGAGTGTGGCCTACACTGGTAGCCACAGTATTTATCTGACTGGTAAGTTAGACACAGACTCTTTGATTCACCTCGTAGGTTTGGAGTGCCGTTGACATTCATCATTAACAGCTTCCTTTCCACACGGACGACCACAGTGATTATTAATAGTGCCTTCTACTGATACCGCAGCAGTCTGTCTCCATCCATACGGTTAGGATTGGCAAGGACTGTCCCGGTGCCGGGAACTTTGTACAGGAAGCTTGGCTCCACAGTTGGCTTGTCATGGACCTGGGATGATACTGACCTTACATGACGCTGGTCTGTGATGTACATTAATGCCACGTATGAGAAAGAGAATATACAAAATTACCCCAGCCTTCACTACCCGCATGGTGCTACAGCCACTGCCCCGTGCTATGTCATTATGTCATAGGTTCATAAGTCATAGGAGCAGAATTAGGTCATTCAGCCCAACATGTGTACTCATGGCTGATCTCTATCTTTCCCTTTCATTTTTTTAAATTTAGTTCAGAGATACAGCCCTGCAATAGGCCCTTCGGCCCACCGAGTCCGTGCCGACCCGCGATCCCCGTACACTGGCATTATCTTACACATCAGGGACAATTTACAATCTTTACCGAAGCCAATTAACCTACAAACATCGGTTTTCTCCGAGTGCTCCGGTTTTCTCCCACACTCCAAAGACGTACAGGTTTGTAGGTTAATTGGTTTCGGTAAGAATTATAAATTGCCCCTTTCACCCTAACTCGTCATTGCCAACCAAGATGCCAAATTAAACCAGTCCTATTAGCTTGCATTTGGCACATATCTCTCGAAACCTCTCCTATCCATGTATCCATGTTATGTATTTTACAATAACAGCATTTAAAAGATACTAGGACAGGGACATGCGTAGGAAAGTTTTAGAGGACAAACACAGGCAAATGAGACTAGGTTAGATGGGGCATGTTAGTCAGCCTGGGCGGGATGGGCTGAAGGGCCTGCTTCTGTTTCCTGTGATGCTTCGACTCTGTGTTGTTTTTGTACTTACCTCAACCACTTCCTCTGGCAGCTTGGCTTGCACCCTGCACCCCAGAGTTACATCTCAGTTGCCCAAATCCACCACTTTTATAAACAGAGGCAGCTCGTAACAATCTGCCTAATGGAGCCAGGGTTTGACATCTCAATATATGGGACGTAACGTGATTCACTCTCCATTCCCTCATCTTGAGGCAACATTTTGTTCATGTTCTTGGTGCAGAATTAGGCCATTCAGCCCATCAAATCTACTCCTCCATTCTATCATGGCGGATCTCTCGTTCCCTCTCAATCCCATTCTCCTGACATCCTTACCAATCAAGAATCAGTCAATCTCCACATTAAAAATATCCATTCTCCTCCACAGTCTTCTGTGCCAATGAATTCCACAGACTCACCGCCCTCTGGCTAAAGAAATTCCTCCTCATCTCCTTCCTAAAGGTATATCCTTTTATTCTGAGCCTCTGGTCCTAGATTTCTCCCTGAGTGGAAACATCCTCTCCACATTCACTGTATCCAGGCCTTTCACTATTGTCATGTTTTTTGTAGTTAAGCACAACATATTATCTTGAAAATCATAAGTACCAGTGCTAACGTCACATTAGCCGACACACCAACCACTTTGAAGTCATTTCCTCACCAAAGTATCACGCCGAATCTCCAGATAAGAAGCAGATACATGTGGTTGCTTATTTTCGTATGAACCTCATCTCACCTCACCACGTCCCACTCTGTTATTTCCCATCCCTCCTTGGAGAGTTCAGCTACCCTTCACTTTAATATATCTTAGTTTAGCTTATCATAGTCACGTATTATATGTACTGTGAAAAGCTTTTTGTTCCGTGCTAACCAGTCGGCGGAAAGACTATACATGATTACAATCAGTTTGACAACAGTATACAGATACAAGATAAAGGGAATAACATTTAGTGCAAGCTAAGAATCTGAAGAAGGGTCTCGACCTGAAACGTTACCTATTCATTTTCTCCAGCGATGCTGCCTGACCCGCTGAGTTACTCCAGCATTTTGTGTGATCTCTAGTGCAAGCTAAAGTCCAGTGAAATCCAATTCAAGATAGTCCAGGGGTCTCCAATGAGGTAGATGGTAGGTCAAGACTGCTCTCTAGTTGGTGATAGGATCTGGAGGTGTGCGTTTTCACACTTCTGTACATCTTGCCTTATGTGAGATGGGAGAAGAAGGAGTGACTGGGGTGAGACTGGTCCTTCATTATGCTGGTGGCATTGCCGAGGCAGCGTGAAGTGTAGATGGTGTCAATGGAAAGGAGGTTAGTTTGTGTGATGGTCTGGGCAGCGTCCACAACTCTCTCTACAATTTCTTGCGGTCTTGGATGGAACAACGATTAGTCACTCAGTGTCTTTACCCATGCAGTCATGCAGAGGCTGGTGAATCTGTGGAATTCATTGCCACAAATGGTATGTGGCTGCCTAGTCATTGTGTATTTTTAAAGCAGAGATGAATAGGTTCTTGATGAGTAAGAGTGACAAAGGTTATGGGGAGAAGACAGGTGAATGGGGTTGAGAGGGAAAAATAGATCGGCCATGAATGAATGTGGAGTCGGCTCGATTGTCCACATGGCCTCATCCTGCTCCTATGTCTTATAGGTCATATAGTTTTATGGATAGGTGACATTTTGGGTGGGACCCTTTTTCAGCTATGATGGGACTGGACCCGAACGTCACCTATCCATGTTCTACGGGGATGCTGCCTGGCCCAATAAGTTACTCCACCACTTTGCACCACGTACACTCCATTGAGTATAAATGGGGATCCTGTGGATAGGGTGAACTGTTTTAAATATCTGGGAGTCCACATCTCTGAGGATATGACATGGTCATCACACGTCTCAGCACTGGTGAGTAAGGCAAGGCAGCGCCTTTACCACCTCAGGCAATTGAGGAAATTCAGAGTGTCTCCGAGGATCCTACAGTGCTTCTACGCAGTGGCGGTGGAAAGCATCTTGTCCGGGAACATTACCATCTGGTTCGGGAACTGCTCTGCCAAGGACAAGAAGGCTCTGCAGAGAGTAGTGCGTTCGGCTGAACGCACTATGGGAACTTCACTCACCCCCCTGCAGGAACTATACAACAGGAGGTGCAACTCCAGAGCAAACAAAATCATGAGAGACCTCTTCCACCCCTGCAACGGACTGTTCCAGTCGCTACGGTCAGGCAAACGCCTCCGTTGCCATGCAGTGAGAACGGAGAGGTTGAGAAGGAGTTTCTTCCAGAGGCAATTCGGACTGTAAACGCCTTTCTCACCAGGGACTAACTCTACAGAACGTTTTTCCTTCTATTATTTATTATGTAAAAGAATATGTGTGTTATGATTGTGTTTATAATTTGTTTGGTTGTTTTGTTGTTTGTCTTTTGCACAAAAGTCCGCGAGCATTGCCACTTTCATTTCACTGCACATCTCGTATGTGTAGGTGACAAATAAACTTGACTTGACTTGACTTGACTTGACTTGTGTCCCTTCTGGCCAAAAACAAACTCAATGGGGCGAATGGCCAAATTTTGTGTCTATGTCTTAAGTTCTTATGACATTGCAAAGTTTTAAGCCGATAGAGTCTTTGTTGCCTTCTCTGGTGATCTGGTTAAAGAGGGGCACAGATCTGATTGTGTGGGTGGAGAGAACGAGGGGGGTAAATCAGCCACTGCAGGATTTGAACGCTTATCATGTGGTCTGGGCCTGATGGAGTCACCAGTCAACTGTGTCACCGTTAGACTTTACTTTAGAGATAGTTCCCGAACCAGATGGTAAAATGTCTAAAATGGAAACAGGCCTTTCGGCCCACCTAGCCTGTGCCGATAAGCGATCACCCCATACACTAGCACTATCCTACACTCTTAGTGACAGCTTACAATTTTTACTGAAGCCAATTAACCTACAAACCTGTACGTCTTGGGACCGTGGGAGGAAAACCCACGCGGTCACAGGGAGAAGGTAAAAAACTCCGTACAGATAGTACCCGTAGCAAGGTTCGAACAGGAGTCTCTGGCGCTGTAAGGCAGCAACTCTACTGCTGCTCCACTGTGCCGCCCCTTTCTACTAACAAAACCTCAGACGTAGTCATAGAGCCATAATGCGTGTAAACAAGCCCTTCGCCCTAACTTGCCGGCACCGGCCAACATATCCCATCTACACTAGTTCCACCTACCCATATCCTTCTAAAGCTATCCTATCCATGTATCTGTCTAATTGTTTCCTAAAGTCCCTGTCTCAACTACTTCCTCTGGCAGCTCGTTCCATACACCCGCCACCCTTTGCGTGAAAGAGGTTTTAATTTAATTCTATTTTTAGTGAGCAAGTTTTTGTGTAGCAGGGAACACCTACAGAATGATGCCTCGACTCAAAACATGCTACTGATATCCCCCCTCCCCGAGTTAGCGCACGCAACACTTTCCCTGCTCATTATAGTCACGTTAACAAGTCACGGTACAATGAGGTGCCAATGGGGCAGAACTCTCAGCTGCCTGTGTAAGCAAAGCGCTGAAAGTGCTCTTGGTTCAGGTCTGCGCACGGACACATACCACCACTTGCCATCTCGGTGGCTGTGACACCCCTCTGTTTAATGGTCCCCTTTAACCACCTTCTGTGTTTACAGAAGACGCCAGCTCATCGCGCTGGCCACGAGCAGTGAAACAACCTCTTATCTCAAGCATTTATTTAGTCCTTGGCGCCAGAGGAGCGCTGGCAACGTTACACCACCTTTGGCCATGACCTAGGCAGACACAGCGGGCTGCTATGTAAATTTTAACCTCTACCCAGGCCCTAACATGCAAGCACAGAGGCTTCTTGTGAATTGATTCACAGTTCGGCTGGGGATCAAGTACCTCATTGTGTGCACTGGCTCCTCGCAACCCAATCCTGGCCAGATCCAGGCACCTCCCTCTGACATTGGGAGTGTGGGTACACTCCCCGAGGTGTTGCTACCTTGACAACGACCCCGTGACCCGTCAAAGGCCGGGGGTCGAGGTTCTCCACCAAAACCTAGCCAGCTGGTACCAGTCATAGAATGAAAATGGAGATGATTATCCACTCGGGTGAGAGTTGCCCTCTGTACATTGCCCCCCTGTTTCATTTAGTCTAGAGATACAGTGCAGAAACAGGCCCTTCGGCCCATCGAGTCGGCGCCGGCCCGCGATCACCCTGCACAATAACACTGTCTTACGCACACCAGGAACAATTTACAATTTTACCAAAGCAAATTAACCTCCAAACCTGTACGTCATTTGAGTGCGGGATGAAACCGGAGCACCTGAAGAAAGACCACGCAGTCGCGGGGAATGTATGAACTCCGTACAGACAGCACCCGTGGTCAGGATCGAACCCGGGTCTCTAGCGCTGTAAGGCAGCAACTTTACCTTACATGTCTACCACAGCCTTCCGCCGCAAATTCCACAGCCTACACTTGCTGGAGTTTAGAAAGATGAGGAGGGACATCATGGAAAATTACCGAATAGTGAAAGGCCTGGATAGCGTGGATGTGGGGAGGATGTTTCCACTAGTGGGAGAGTCCAGGACTAGAGGTTATAGCCTCAGAATTAAATGTTACCTAAAATGGGAAAATTCAACGTTCTACCGTTCATAAGTTAATTCAAGTCATTAAAAAAAATGTCTGGTTCAATAATATGCTTCATAATATACTTCTGAGAAGAAAACTCATAGTCACACAGTATGGAAACAGGCCCTTCGGCCCAACGTACCCATGCTGACCTATCTATAGTAGTCCCACCTAAATGCATTTGGCCCATATCCCTTTATACCTTTGCTATCCATGTACCTGTCCAAATGACTTTTAAATGTTGTTATAGTACCTACCTCAACTACCTCCTCTGGCAGCTCGTTACATATACCCACCACATACTGTGTGAAAAAGTTGCCCCTCAAGTTCCTATTGCCTTTCACATCTCACTTTAAACCCAAGTCGTCTGGTTCTTGATTCTGTTGTGTACACTTGATTTACTTTGTCTTGTTACGTTCACCCATGCAGTTTTGCCTGTTTTTGACCAAAAGAACAGAAGCTTTTCTCTTGCCTGTCAGGACACTGGTCGACCCAGTCTATGCCCTACTAATGGACATTGGTGTCCCATTGCAACTTGCTTGGCCAACATCTCCCCTCAGCTAGTGTCAAAAAGCATGACGTGAACCGTATCAAAATAGGCAGAGTGTTCCCATCAAACAAGCCCAGACAAGAACGGGCCGAGTTCTACAATTCAGATCTGGGGGTAAAATATGCACCTGTTTCCTGGATCCATTGAAAACATAGGCAGCAGAGAAGGTGACTACACAAAAACACTGGGACTGTGAAGGTTCATCGGTTCTCCAACAACCCTGCTCTTTATCGCAGCCCTGGAAACGCGTCTTGGAGGGACCATACAGCGTGGAAACAGGCCCTTTGGCCCAACTCGTCCATGCCGACCAAGACGTCCATTTGCCTGCTTTTGACCCATGTCCCGCTAATCCTTTTCTATCCATGTCTGACTGGGTTCACACCAGCTATCAAACACCCGTTTACACTAATCCTGCACTAATCCCATTTTATGCCGCCCACATTCCCATTAACTTCAATCAATTAATAACTGGATTCAGTACAAATGCCATTATTTTAACACCAGGTGGGATTCGGATGAATCTTGGATTAAAGTAAAGAATTCACTGGGAAACGCAGGGGTATGTTGAGTGATGCAATCAGGACAGCCATGGAAGATGAATATTCCTGATTTATAGATTAATTGGCTGAGGGACCTTTTTCAGAAACAGAACCCTTAACGAATCCAAGGGCTGGGCTGCATTTTAAACAGTGGCTTATGTTTACTCTGCACCAACACCCACAGCCCCCGATTCTCTTAACATCTAAAAATCTATCAGTCAGTCTATGCCTGGAGCGTACTCAGTGACTGAATCACCACAGCACTCTTGGGTAAAGTAGTCTGAAGATTTTGCTGCCTTTCTAGATATATTTTCAGCGGAATTCCTTCAGGCTGAGGGTGGTGAATCTGTGGAAGTCGTTGCCACAGACGGCTGTGGAGGCCAAGTCAATGGATACATTTAAGGTGGAGATTGACCGATTCTTGATTAATAAGCGTGTCAGGGGTTATGGGAAGATGGCAGGAGAATGGAGTTGAGAGGGAATGATAGATAAACCATGATTGAATGGCGGAGAAGACCTGATGGGCCGAATGACCTAATTCTGCTCCTAGACCCGATGAACTTATGAATAAAGGTATAAGTAAAGGTAATAATAAAGGAATTATTGAACCCTTCTTTCTAGACACCCCAGCCAGGGTAATCACCGTACCTGCATCGACCCTGTATATCTCACTGAGTTGGATGATCAGCCATGATCATATTAAATGGCGGTGCAGGCTCGAAGGGCCGAATGGCCTACTCCTGCACCTAATTTCTATGTTTCTATGTTTCTATGTTTTTTGACCCGGTCAGGATTTTGCACACGTCAATGAAATCAACTCTCACTCTTTTAAACACAACTGCGTACAGGGCTGATATGTCTCACCATTCCTCCTCTCATTTTCAGGGCCACGGATAGGCAGAGGTTGACAGGTTCATATTCCACCCCAACAAGGCAAACCCAAGCCTGGCCTTGCAGTAGACCTTTAGAGACACAGCGTGAAAACTGACCCTATGGCCCACCGAGTCCACACTGACCAGCAGTCACCCCGTACGCCAGCATTATCCTACACACTAGGGAACCTGGGTTCGATCCTGACTACGGGTGCTGTCTGTATGGAGTCTGTATGTATTCCCTGTGACCGAGTGGGTTTTCAGCGGTTTCATCCCACACTCCACAGACGGCCAGGTTTGCAGGTTTATTGGCTTCTGTTAATTGTCCCTTGTGTGTAGGTTAGTGCTAGTGGACGGTGCAGACTCGGTGGGCCGAAGGGCCTGTTTCTACGCTGTATCTTTAAAGTCTAAAGATTGTTTTTGGAATCATATGGTGCAACACAATTGTAACAAATAACTGTTTCAGGACCGGACGAGGGTTGGTCAAGATTATAAACAACGATCTCATTATTTTTTTTGTTTTATTCTCTTTTTTCTATTTTCTTTTTCTCAACTTTCTTCACTCATCCGTCTATTTTCTTTTTCTTCACACACTATATATCTCACGTCTTTCTATCCTTTACTATCTCATCTCTTTTTCTTATTCTAATCTTTCTTTAATATTTAAAAAAAAGAAGCTGTACATAAAATGTATTATGAAAATATATATTAGGCACTTTGGTGCCATCTGATTGTACTTACTTCTAATAAAATTAATTAAAAAAAAAAAAAATTAAAATTAAAAAAAAAGTCTAAAGATTGTGGAGGCTGGCTCATACCAGGGGTATTTATTGATATTGGTTTTCTTATTGTCGTGTGTACCGAGATACGGTGAAAAACTTTTTTTTTCTAAAGTCTAAAGACAGACAGCATGGAAACAGGCCCTTCGGCCCACCGAGTCCGTGCCTACTATCGACCACCCTCTCACACTAATCCTATACGAATCTCCGTATACCTAATTCTCCTCGCATTCTGGTCTTGCCAACACCACCAAATCCAGGAACGAATATAAACACATCACCTCCTTGCACACCGTATAAATCCAGCTTCTCACAATGTGTACTTAAAAAGGCGAGCCGGGGGTGGGAGGGGGGGGGAAGGAAGGAGCAACAGTTTCTGGAGTTGATTTATGTTGAAGTGTTTGATAGCTGGGTTTCGTGTTGGAGGTGTGCTGTGATCGGTGTTGAATTAACTGTGGCACAGACACTGAAACAACATGGGGGGAAACAGAAGGTTTGGGAAGGAGGGTCATTATACAGTCTTTATGCTTTGAGTTGCAGTCACCTGAAACACACAAGGACACATTGATTCCACCCACTGCCAGGCAACTCCACATCTCTAGAGATGGCCTCTGTACGAATTATCGAAACACAGTGCGTTAGTTTTGTTTTAAACTATTCCTTCCACTGAATTGCCCTTTTTTTTTTAAAAGGGAAACCAGTCCCTGGACATTGAATCCCAGGAGAATCCCCCCCCCTCCCCTCATGTCCACAGTTACCAACCCACCCCACGTACTTAAAGGTACAGGCCCCGGCGAGATTACTCAAGCCACTGGCTGATATATAGCTTACGAGTTCAGCATAGTTTGGTTCAGTTTAGAGATACGGTGCGGAAACAGCCTACCGAGTCAGCGCCGACCAGCGATCACCCCGTACACTAGCACTATCCTACACACACTAGGGACATCTTACAATTTTTACCAAAGCCAATTAACAATGGACAAATCAAAATAGGACGTACATGGTAAATGGTAAGGAATTGACGAATGCAGGTGAACAGAGGGATCTGGGAATAACTGGGCACAGTTCCCTGAAAGTGGAATCTCATGTAGATAGGGTGGTAAAGAAAGCTTTTGGTGTGCTGGCCTTTATAAATCAGAGCATTGAGTATAGAAGTTGGGATGTAATGTTAAAATTGTACAAGGCATTGGTGAGGCCAATTCTGGAGTATGGTGTACAATTTTGGTCGCCTAATTATAGGAAGGATGTAAACAAAATAGAGAGAGTACAGAGGAGATTTACTAGAATGTTGCCTGGGTTTCAGCAACTAAGTTAGAAAGGTTGAACAAGTTAGGTCTTTATTCTTTGGAGCGCAGAAGGTTAAGGGGGGACTTGATAGAGGTCTTTAAAATGATGAGAGGGATAGACAGAGTTGACGTGGATAAGCTTTTCCCACTGAGAGTAGGGAAGATTCAAACAAGGGGAGAATTGAGAATTAAGGGACAGAAGTTTAGGGGTAACATGAGGGGGAACTTCTTTACTCAGAGAGTGGTGGCTGTGTGGAATGAGCTTCCAGTGAAGGTGGTGGAGGCAGGTTCGTTTTTATCATTTAAAAATAAATTGGATAATTATATGGACGGGAAAGGGATGGAGGGTTATGGTCTGAGCGCAGGTATATGGGACTAGGGGAGAATACGTGTTCGGCACGGACTAGAAGGGTCGAGATGGCCTGTTTCCGTGCTGTAATTGTTATATGGTTATATATCGTTAACCTACAAATCTGTATGTCTTTGGAGTGTGGGAGGAAACTGGAGCATCCGGTGAAAACCCATGCAGGTCACAGGGAAAACGTACAAACTGTACAGACAGCACCCATAGTCAGGATCGAACCGGGGTCTCTGGCGCAGTGAGGCGGCAACTCTACCACTGCGCCACCGTGCTGCCCATTAAAGGCGAAGAACAAACTCAGCATATGTACACCTTCTCAAATAAGACACAAATGTCAAGCTGGAACGAATGCAGTGAAGATTTATGTTACCCAGGCTTGAGGGCTTATGCTATAGGGAGAGATTGGGCAGGCTAGGACTTTATTCCTTGGACTGCAGGAGGATGAGGAGTGATCTTATAGTTGTGAATAAGCATGGATAAACAGCAGTGTGCATCACATCCCGACTATGTACCTATTCACCAAGGGCGGCACAGTGGCGCAACAGTAGACTTGTTGCTTCACGGCACCAGAGACCCGGGTTCAATACTAACCATGGGCGCTGTCTGTACAGAGTTTGTACGTTCGCCCTGTGACCCCGTGGGTTTTCTCCAGGTGCCTCCCACGTTCCAAAGACGTGTAGGTTTGCAGGTTAATTGGCTTCTATAAATTGTCCCTAGTATGAAGGATATGACTAGTGTACGCGGAGATCGTGGGTCGGTGTGAACTTGGTGTGTAGGATAGAACTAGTGCACGGGGCGATCGCTGGGCCAAAGCCATATCTCCAAAGTCTAACGTCATAGTGTCATACAGCGTGGAAACAGATCCTTCGGCCCAACCTGCCGACACTGACCAACATATCCCATCTACACTAGCCCCATCTATGTGCGTTTGGCTATTTCCATCTAAACCTATCCTATCCATGTTTCCATGTCCACTGCAATAGTACCTGCCTCTACTATCTCCTCTCGCTCCAAACACCCACCACCCTTTGTGTAAAAAAGTTACCTGTCGGGTTCCTATTAAAACTTCCTTTCAAATTATGTCTTCTATACCAATCTATCTACTCGTGTTGCTACTTTCAGGGTGTTTTTGCAATTGGGAAACCCTGCAGAGGATGTAGAAGTCGCTATATGAATGCAAATCTTTTGTCCAATTTGATATCTTAGGGTGAGTTGGCCACTACAACCGGCTTCTAATCAACAGTGGCAGTCAGGGAGAAGGTGAGTGCAAGGCAGAGGCACCAAGTAACAGCCACAGTGTGCATTTAATCCATTCTGGTATGTCAGGACTCCTTCAACAGCTCACAGTGTGTTCCCTGTCAGCGGGCTGGAACAGATCACGCATTGTGCACACAGAAAATATCCCAATTAATGTGTGAGTACAGGTTGTGACACACTGAAAATAAGGATTTATTGTTGAAAGAGATATCTGTGCGGCTGGTGCTGGTTGCTAACTGTGACGGACCTTTGGGATCAAAACGATTCGTAAATCCTGACTGCATTACACTGCACAGTGGCGCAGCAGTGGAGTTGCTGCCTCACAGCGCCAGAGACCCGAGTCGGATCCCGACTACTAGTGCCGTGTGTACGGAGTTTGAACATTCTCCCCGTGACCATGTGGGTTTTCTCCAGTTTCCTCCCAAGCCCCAAAGACGTGCAGGCAGTGGCGGACTGGGCCTAAAAATATTGGTTGCCAGGAGACAAAGGGGGCCCACTTCATCAGGGGCCCACTTGATATAGGGGCCCATTTCATCAGGGCCCCACTTGATATCGGGGGCCCATTTCATCAGGGGCCCACTTGATATAGGGGGCCCAATTCATCAGGTGCCCACTTGATATAGGGGGCCCATTTCATCAGGGGCCCACTTGCCATCGGGCAAGCTGACACCCTGGCCAGTCTGCCACTGCGTGCAGGTTTGTAGGTTAATTTCCCTCTGTAAACTGTCCCCCCAGTGTGTAGGGAGTGGATGGGAGAGTGGGATAATATAAAATGAGTGTCAGCGACTAATCGACGGTTGGTGTGGACTCGGTGGGCCGAAGGGCCTGTTTCTATGCTGTATTTTTAGTTAAGGGATAAGGTGTTGAAACTGGCCTGTCTGTCCACTGAGTCCATGCCAACCAGCGATCACCAATTCACACTAGTTCTATCCTACACACTAGGGACACTTCACAAAAGCCTACAAATCTTTGGAATGTGGGAGGAAACCAGAGCACCTGGACGAAATCCACGCGGTCACAGGGAGAACGGACAAACTCCGCACAGACAGCACCCGTAGTCAGGATTGAAACCTGATCTCTGGTGCCATAAGGCAGCAACTCTACCACTGTGCCGCCCTGCTTCTACTGACACCTGACTAATAATACTCTTGTCAGCAACCTGATGTACAACCTTTGGTATTTTTAGCTTGCAGAAACAAAAATAAATTTATTGGTATTGAAAAGATCTTTATTTAAAATCCTGCTGGAAAAATATCTTAGCTATTGCGGGTGTGGAGCCCGAATGCCCGAAGAAAGACGGGATAGACTTGGCTTGTACTTGCTAGAATTTAGAAGATTGAGGGGGGATCTTATAGAAACTTGCAAAATTCTTAAGGGGTTGGACAGGCTAGATGCAGGAAGATTGTTCCCGATGTTGGGGAAGTCCAGAACAAGGGGTCACAGTTTAAGGATAAGGGGGAAATCTTTTAGGATCGAGATGAGAAAAACATTTTTCACACAGAGAGTGGTGAATCTGTGGAATTCTCTGCCGCAGAAGGTAGTTGAGGCCAGTTCATTGGCTATATTTAAGAGGGAGTTAGATGTGGCCCTTGTGGCTAAACGGTTCAGGGGGTATGGAGAGAAGGCAGGTACAGGATACTGAGTTGGATGATCAGCCATGATCATATTGAATGGCGGTGCAGGCTCGAAGGGCCGAATGGCCTACTCCTGCACCTATTTTCTATTTTCTATGTTTCTATGGCTTCTCCAACAGTCTTTATAACACAAATGTTTATTACACAAGTGTTTCTATTAACACAACTATCACATTACAGCAGAACTATCTGCATCATAGATGACGAAAGTGGATATAGTAAAGACACAGGCGGCAGAATTGCTGCCTTACAGCACCAGAGACCCAAGCTTGATCCTCACTACGGGTGCTGTCTGCATGGAGTTTGTACGTTCTCCATGTGACTGGGTGGGTTTTCTCCTTGGTCATCTGTTGCCGACCCTGCTTTGTTCTGGCCTTTTCTTACCACCAGTCCCCTCCCCTCTACTTTCAGTCTGAAGAAGGGTCCCGACCCAAAACATCACACGTCCTTTTTCCCCACAGATGCTGCCTGACCCCCTGAGTTACTCCACCACTCTATCTAAACAAAACAAACTTTGCCCGCATTGTATCTGAACAGTGATTGAGGTACCAGTCCATATCCAGGATCAAATACAACAGAGTCAAGTCTGTCCAAGCATCAGGCCATCTCGTCACAGTCCCCCAGGATGTCACTAATCCCATCAGAAACAGACGTTATCGAGACGTTCATCATATTAAACTGTGCAGTATTCACATCTTGTCACATTGGCTTCCACTCAGAAACCACAATAACATTCGCAGGGCGAGCAAACACTGCAAGCTCTGTATCTGATTAGTCAACTTAAAGACGCAGACCACTAATGAATGAATAATTTTTTCACCAGCAAAAAATAGCAGAAACTCAGGCTGCCCAATAAAATCAGCCATATTTGGATTAATTCACAGAAGTCCTGCTTTCTCACTTTGTTTTCCAGTGTGAAATAATGTCAGGAATTTCTAGTAGGAGCTTTACATTGGACCTGAACCATAAGATCATTAGACATGGCCCATCGACTCTGCTCCGCCATTCGATCATGGCTGATCTATCTTTCCCTCTCAACCCCATTCTCCTGCCTTCTCCCTGTTACCTTTTACATCCTTACCAATCAAAAAACATGTCAATCATCACATTAGAAATACCCAGCGGGTGAGGCAGCATCTATGGAGCAAAGGAATAGGTGACGTTTCTGGTCTGAAGAAGAGTCTCGACCTGAAACGTCACCTATTCCTTTGCTCCGCTTGTTTTTGCCTCACCCGTTGAGTTTCTCCAGCATTTTTGTCTACCTTCGATTTTTCCAGCATCTGCAGTTCTTTCTTAAACATTAAAAATACCCAATCACTTGACCTCCACCGCCGTCTGTGGCAATGAATTCCACAAATTCACCACCCTCTGGCTAAAGAAATTCCTCTGCATCTCCATTCTAAAGGTACGCCCTTTCATTCTGAGGCTGTGTCCTCTGGTCTTAGATTTTTTCACTAGTGGAAACATCCTCTTTACATCCACTCTATCAAAGCCTTTCACTGTTCGGTGGGTTTCAATGAGATCCACCCTCATTTTTCTAAACTCCAGCGAATGCAGGCCCGCAGATGTCAAATGCATTTTAACCTGCTGTTACTTACGAGTCCCATAAATGTGTAGTCACAAGGAACAGCAGATGCTGGTTTACACAAGAACACATCACATTGGCACAGCTGTAGAGTTGCTACCTTGCAGCACTAGAGACCCAGGTTCGATCCTGACTACGGGTGCTGTCTGTACGGAGTTTCTCACTTCGGCCCGTGGCAGCGTGGGTTTTCTCCAGATGCTCTAGTTTCCTCCCACAATCCGAAGACGTGCAGGTTTGTAGGTTAATTGGCTTCGGTAAAATATGTAATTTTTCCCTAGTGTGTGGGACAGTGCTAGTGCATGGGGTGATCGCTGGTCAGCAAGGACTCGGTGGGCCAAAGGGCCTGTCTCCGCGATGTATCTTCAAAGACTACAGACTAAAGCTGTCGACCGGAACTATGTATGAATGTGGTGTAGTCCGAAGGCCCAGATTTCTCAACCACCCCCCACCCCTCCCCCACCCCCACCCCCCCACCATTATAAGCTTCAAGCCGGAAAGAAGTATGAAGTGTTGGGGTGAATTGTTTCAGAAGGCTGAGGGGGAGAGGCAGGAGAGAGCAGACACTCCAGCCTTCTGACAGTGAAGAAAATAAATGGCATTAACCGTGTTTCCAAAACTTTGTCCGAATCTAAATCAGGAAGTAGTTATGAAATACGATGGGGTGGGAGGTGATTAAGTGTCTTGAGAAGTCCAATTAAGGGCGCAGTGCGATTCTGATGAGCTCAGTGCAGATGCTGGTCGCTGTGTTAGTCAGGCCGTGTACAAAGGTGGAACTATTCCGTGGCTGAAAAGACTAAACAAGCCTTCGATATTATCAAATTAAGAACATGAGTCTGGAAATTCAACCTTATGATACCTCAAACTGTTTTATTCAGCATTAAACAATGTTAAGGAAGGAACTGCAGATGCTGGTTTACATCGAAGATACACAAAAAACGCTGGAGTAACTCGGCAGGTCAGGCAGCATCTCTGGTGAAAAGGAAAGGTGACGTTTAGGGTCGATTGGGTCAACGGTGCCGGCTTTGATTTGTCCTGTAACTTTTCATACCTCTAGTTTCCCCATCTCCCCCAATCCTCAGTCTGAAGGAGGGTCTCGACCCGGAACGTCACCTATCCCTTTTCTCCAGAGAGACGGCCTGTGATTATGTGAGTCCAAGTGGGTCAATGTTGGTAGTTAGCATCACATCAAGCTTCTGTAACTATAACTTGACTGGATCGCATGCAAACAAAAGCTTTTCACTGTTATCTTGGTACACGTGACAATAATAAACTAAACTAAACGTCATTCCAAACTTCAAAATCACTATCTTTCCATTGTGAAATGTAGTCAGAACATCATTTGTTCACACTGCCATCCATCTGTAGGCTTAGGTTTAGGTTAAGGGTCCCTATAGTCCGAGATACCGAGGTGCAGAGGAATGGAGACCTGGTTTGTGACACCTCAGACACGTGCTCTTCTTCAGTCAGCACCCTGTAATCCCTTGAAAGGAACCCCATATTAACTTCACATCCTCTCCAGCTAGTGAATCTTTATTGAAGCCATACGTACGCACATCATTGAGATTGTAGTTCAAACCCATAGCCATCTTACTATCAGTTTACCAGATTACAGTGGCGCAGTGCTAGAGTTTCTGCCCCACTGAGGTTTATCGATAGGAGCGTGGATTTGCAGGGAATGCAGGGATAGGGGACACGTGTAGGCTGAAGGGATTGGTTGCCTTGGCAGCATGCTCGGCACAATGTGGGCCGAAGGGCCTGTTCCTATACTGTACCTGCTCTGAATTCTATGACATAGTGGCTACATACGAAAATAGGAGGCGGAGCAGGCCAATCAGGCCCTCAAGCCTGTCCTGCCATTCAACATGTTGATGGCTGATCTACTGTGGAGCTCATCTCCTCTTCAAAGCCCTCAATTTCCTGATCTTGCAAAAAAAATCATCTCCTTCTTCCCCCTTGTGCTTCGGTTTTTTTTAATCTGTTAGCTGTGACATTATGTTCCGCACTCTGTTTCATTTGTCTTTTTGTGCTACCCGTTGTACTTGTGAAAGATTTGATTGTGTGCGGTGCGATCTGACTGGATAGCACGCAACACAACGTTTTTCCCTGTATCTCGGTACACACAACAATAACAGCAATGATGTGGAGAGGATGCTCCCACTGGTGGGAGAGTCTAGGACCAGGGGGCAAAGCCTCAGAAATGAAAGGACGTACTTTTGGAAGGGAGATGAGGAAGGGGGATGAATTTCTTTAGCCACAAGGAGGTGAATCTGTGGAATTCATTGCCACAGAAGACTGTGGACTCTTGAGTATTTTTAAGGTGGAGATTGACAGTCTCTTGATTAGTACGGATGTCAGGGGTTATGGGGAGAAGGCAGGAAAATGGGGTTGAGTGGGAAAGATAGATCAGCCATGAATGAATGGTGGGAGTAGACTTGATGGGTTGAGTGGCCTAATTCTGCTCCAATGGTATATATTACTGCATGGATAAGATTTGAACTCACTTCTTCTGATCTGAGGAAGTTAGTTGTATAATTTAACCACAGTGCTACCATACCCGTAGACTTCATTCTGACTCATTCTATCTTTATATTGTGCGATTTTGTGCAACAAGTAATCATGACGAAAGTCCCATTTTCACATGGCACTTCCATTAGTTTGAGGGACAAATTCTGTTCCTGTGACTTATGGAAATTATGAAAATTGCCACTAAATACCACTGTGTTGATGCAGACTCCATAGTCTCTGGGATAGAGGTAGTTCCCTGTGCACCTCAGTCATCGATCGCCACCCCCTAGTCTTGTAGTGGCCAACTAAGCCAGATCAAGACTCACTGCACTGTACAATGTGGAACCTGCCTCGCCAGAGAACGTCAGCCACAACTTTCTGTGAGTGGAACTAATAAATTATCAACATGAGGAAGGAAGGAAGTCAACCATTGAAAGTGATCACAGGCATCTTCTGCCAAGAGCATTTTGTTTCACTTAAGAGGTCAGGGTTGTCTCACTCGCAGAGCAATTTACAGCTCACCTGACAGGCAAGAACTATTTCTCTGGCCTATCTTAGCCATAATATTTCAATTAGCACATAATCGCTCCTCTGTTCCTCAGTATTCACTACTCGTCCCAGGGCACAAATCTTTATAAAGTTTTGAAAAAAATAAATAAAAATCAGACTCCCACTGCAGCATTGGAAATTGTGTTCACACCCAGAGCAATCAAAGTCCCTCCGAGCCAGAGGACACAGTTTTGTGCAAGGAAGGAACTGCAGACGCTGGGATACACCAAAGATAGACACAATGTGCTGGAGTAACTCAGCGGGACAGGCATAATCCTATGGATAGAAGGAATTGGGTGACGTTTCAGGTCGAGACCCTTCATCAGATTAAGAGTCAGGGGAGAGGGAAACAAGTGCTTATAGTTTATTATTGCCACGTGTACTGAGGTACAGTGAAAAGCTTTTTTGTTGCGTGCTATCCTGTCAGCGGTAAGACTAAATATACACGATTACAACCAAGCCGTCCACAGATACCAGGATAAAGGGAATAATGTTTAGTGCTGTAAAGTCCGATTATAGATAGTCTGAAGGTCTCAAATGAGATAGATGGGAGGTCAGGACCACTTTCCAGTCGGTGATAGGACGATTCAGTTGCCTGATAACAGCCGGGAAGAAACTTTTCCCTGAATCTGGAGGTATGCGTTTTCACACTTCTGTTCCTTTTACAGACGAGGGGAGTAGAGGGAGTGACCGGGGTGAGACATGTCCTTGATAATGCTGGTGGCCTTGCCGAGGCAGCGTGAAGTCTAGATGGAGTCAATGGAAGGGAGGTTGGTATGGTAAGATCAACTCAGGTAAAGAGGGAGCGTTGAATGCATGCTATTCTCATTGGCATAGTGGTTAGTGTCCCCACCTGTCACGTGGGAGACTGGGGTTCAATTCCCGGACGGGGAGTTATAAATTATTGGGCAGCACGGTGGCGCAATGTTAGAGTTGCTGCCTTACAGCGCCAGAGACCTAGGCTCGATGCTGACTACGGGTGTTGTACTCTTACCCCCGTCCCCGCTCCCAGTCATCCTACTATTTCCACTGTTCGTATCCCTGTATCCCTTCGTTGTCACATCTTCTACAGCCAACAACGGACCATTGTGGGCTCCACCCTTCATTGGTCATCTGTTGCCGGCCTGATTTGCTTTAGTCTTTTCCAATCTCCCGTTCACTCCCCCCTTTACTTTTGGTTTGAAGAAGGGTTCCGACCTGAGATGTCACCCATCCTTTGTCTCCAGAGATGCTGCCTGACCCGTTGAGTTACTCCAGCACTTTGTGTCTGTCTTTGGTATAAACCAGCATCTGCAGTTCCTTTCTACACTCCAAAGGGCAGCTGTTGTTTCCAAATGCCACGCTGTATTTATGGCTCTTTTTTTAACAGCCACTTTGATTCATTTTTAGCTCCTAAAATTAGATAGGGAGTGAGCAGCGGAAGGTGGCACAGCGGTGATTACTAATTTTCTTACTGCCCAGAGCTATTCCAATCTCCAAATGCACAACCACGCATCTCAAAGCCGTTCCACACACACACAGTCTAGACACCTGCCACCTTCCCTCTGCTCAGCAAGACCACAGTAAACTTTAGACTTTAGAGATACAGCGTGGAAACAGGCCCACCGCCCCACCGAGTCGGCGCTGACCAGCGACTACACTAGCACTATCCTCCTACACACTAGGGACAATTTACAATTCACAGAATTAACCCACAAGCCTGTACGTCTTTGGGGTGTGGGAGGAAACCGGAGCACCCAGAAGAAACCCACGTGGTCACAGGGAGAACGTACAAACTCCGTACCGACAGCGCCCGTAGTCAGGATGGAACCTGGCACTCTGGCGCAGTGAGGCAGCAACTCTACCGCTGCGCCACCGTGCTGCCCATTAAACTCGAAGAACAAACTCAGCATATGTACACCCTCTCAAATAAGACACAAATGTCAAGCTGGAACGAATGCAGTGAAGATTTATGTTGCCAAGATATGGGGGCTTAAGCTATAGAGAGAGATTGGGCAGGCTAGGCCTGGAGTGCAGGAGGGTGAGGAGTGATCTTAGAGTGGTGTCTAAGATCATGAGAGGAATAGATCGGGTAGATCCACAGAGTATTTTACCCAGGGTAGGTGAATCAAGAACCAGAGGACATAGGTTTACGGTGAGAGGCGAAAGATTTAACAAGAACCAACTTTTTCACACAGAGGCTGATGGGTGTATGGAATGAGCTGCCAGAGGAGGTAGCTGCGGCAAGTACTATAACGTCTAAAATACATTTGGACGGGTACATGGATGGGAAAGGTTTAGAGGGATATGGGCCCAACGTGGGCAGGTTGGGCTAGTGTAGATGGGGCACCTGGGTCAGCGTGGACAAGTTGGGCCGAAGGGCCTGTTTCTGTGCTCTATGACAACAGAAACACCAATGTAAATCACAGCCAGTTAGTTCTTTATTTGAATAGCACAGCCCAACATTTTACAATTCATACTCTGCAGAAAGCTTGAAACTGTAATTTGGAGTATTAGTGTGCAGTTCTACTAACCCCATTGCAGGGAGGATGTGGAGGCTTTGAAGAGGATGCAGAGGTGGTTTACCTGGTCGCTGTCAGGATTAGTGGGTATTAGCTACAAGGTGTACTAATCATAGAGTTACAGAGGTGTAATAGAGGTGTACATAGTCACGAGAGGAATAGATTGGGTAAATGCACAGTGTTTTACCCAGAGTAGGGGAAATCGAGAAGCAGGAGACATAGGTTTAAGGGGAGCGGTGAAAAGATTTAATTGCAACCCGAGGGGTAACTTATTTGCACAAAGGGTGGTGGGCGTATGGAACGAGCTGACGGAGGATGTGGTCGAGGCAGGGACTATTGCAACATTTAAGAAACAGATATATGGATAGGACAGGTGTATAGGGATATGGGCCAAACGCAGGCAGGTGGGACTAGTGTAGATGGGGCATGTTGGTCAATGCGGGCAAGTTGGGCCGGGGGGCCTTGTTCCATGTTGTATGACGCTATGACTCATTCTGCACTAGAATCTTTTTGCAACTATGCACCTTATTTAATATCTTTATCTGCAATTCCAAAAACTGAAAGCATTTCATTTTGCTTTAAATTATGGCAGCTCCATGTATGGACAATTCTAAGTCAGATATTTTATGAGACATTTTTTATGAGTTCTTTTTTAGAAGATTCAAATCACAAGGTGAATGAGGAAACATTTAAAAAAATGCCCAGGAACAAAGGAAGTCACCAGGGGTACCTACACCAGACGTTCTGCCTTGTAGCTATGACACCACAGCTGCTGAACGGTGATTAAATCAAGTTTTAGTTTGGATCTGAAGCAGATGAAATTGTTCCGATATCTGCGACAAATTAATTAATGTTGAAGCAAGGAACTGCAGCTGCGGGTTTACAAAAAAAAAAGACAAAAAGTGCTGGAATAACTTTGCTGGTCAGGCAGCATTTCTGGAGACCATGGATAGGTGACGTTTCTGGTTGGGACCCTTCTTCAGAGTGACTGTAGTGGGGTAGGGGAGAAGACAGCTGGTTGAGAGGAGGGGCAGGACTAAGCTTGGCACGTGGTAGGTAGATAGAGGCAAACTGTTTTTTTCATATGTAGATGGTTGAACAAAGGCGAGTGATGAAAAGATAGAATATGGATACAAGGTCCGAAGAAGGGCCCCAACCCGAAACATCACCTACCCTTGTTCTCCAGAGATGCTGCCTGATCTGCGTACAAAAAAAACTTCTCTCAAATCTGAGGAAGGACATTATTGCCATAGAGGGAGTGCAGAGACGGTTCACCAGACTGATTCCTGGGATGTCATGAAGAAAGACTGGATAGACTTGGTTTATACTCTCTAGAATTTAGAAGATTGAGAGAGGATCTTGTAGAAACTTACAAAATTCTTAAGGGGTTGGACAGGCTAGATGCAGGAAGATTGTTCCCGATGTTAGGGGAAGTCCAGGACAAGGGGTCACAGCTTAAGGATAAGGGGGAAATCCTTTAAAACCGAGATGAGAAGAACTTTTTTCACACAGAGGGTGGTGAATCTCTGGAACTCTCTGCCACAGAGGGTAGTTGAGGCCAGTTCATTGGCTATAGTTAAGAGGGAGTTAGATGTGGCCCTTGTGGCTAAGGGGATCAGGGGGTATGGAGAGAAGGCAGGTACGGGATAACTGAGTTGGATGATCAGCCATATTGAATGGCGGTGCAGGCTCGAAGGGCCGAATGGCCTACTCCTGCACCTAATTTCTATGTTTCTATGATCTGGAGGATCAAAAGGATGGAAGATTTGAAAGTTGTGAAGCTAGAGGAAAGGATATATGTGGATGGGGAGGGGGAGGAGAAAAATAGGTATGAGTCCTGGCATGACACAGGAGAGAGGGGGAGGTATGACAGAATGCCGGGGAGGGGGGGCGGGGGGGGGGGGGTTACCAAAAATTGAAGAATTAATGTGTTCCTTTGCCCCAGCCCAGTTCGTAAAAAAAACATTAACTCTCTTTGTTAAAAATGATGGCTATCAAAGTCAGGGTTTCAATCGTGCGATTGCTAAAATGGAAAATAAATCCGTACCAAATATGTCTTCAACTCAAGAGGTGAAACATTCAGTAATGGTTCCCTTCAGACTTCCACCCATTGCGACCCTCACAGAAACCAACCTCCGTTCCAATGACTCCATCCACTCTTCACGCTGCCTCCGCAAGGCCAGCAGCATAATCAAGGACCAGTCTCACCCCGGTCACTCCTTCTCCTCCCCACTCCCATCAGGCAAGAGGTACAGAAGTGTGAAAACACACACCTCCAGATTCAGATAGTTTCTTCTCAGCTGTTATCAGGCAACGGAACCATCCTATCACCAACTCGAGAGCGGTCCTGACCAATTTGGAGAGACTCGGACTAATTTTAATCGAACGTTACTGGACTATAGTTTAGTTTAGTTTATTGCCATGTGTACCGAGGTACCGAGGTACAGGAAAAACTTTTGTTGTGTGCTAACAAGTCAGTGGAAAGACTGTACATGATTACAATCAAGTTGTCCACGGTAAAGGGAATAATGTTTAATGCAAGATAAACGCTATTCTGTTTATCCTCTATCTGTATACCGTGGGCGGGTTGATTATACTCATGTATTGTCTTTCCGCTGACTGGATAGCACGCAACTATAAGCTTTTCACTGTACCTCGGTACACATGACAATAATAAACTGAACCATGCTCAGAAACATGTCTCCAAAATCCTCTAATGACCAGTTGCTGAACTAATCAAATGTTTCATTTCATCCTCCTGTTTCTAAAGCAGGGCAGCATGGCGGCACAGCGGTAGAGTTGCTGCCTTGCAGCGCCAGAGACCCAGGTTCGATCCTGACTACGGGTGCTGTCTGTACGGAGTTTGTACGTTCTCCCCGTGACCGAGTGGGGTTTTCTCCGGGCGCTCCGGTTTCCACCCACACTCCAAAGACTTGCGGCTTTGGTAAAATTGCGAATTGTGTGCAGGATAGTGATAGCGTACGAGGTGATCGCTGGTCAGCACGGACTCGGTGGGCCGAATGGCCTGTTTCTGTGCTGTATCTCTAAAGCCTAAAGGGATCTGGCTTGAATTACTGCCTGAGAAACCCAGCGATAATGTGGTGCCACAATACATTACTGTTCCCAGTGCAGAGTCAGGGCTCATGCTGTGAACACTGCTAGGCTGAAAGGCTGCAGAGCCAGCCAGAACATCACACACACGGCCACAAATGTTTGCAATAAGGAAACGCAGACAGATGCTGACAGTTCCTCCAGTGGCATAGAGAGACTTTGAGACTATGATTGGCTTTCACATCGTTGGCTGGTGTAGATGGTGTTTATAGTTTTCTCCTTTCTCTGGGGCCATGTAACACAGTAAAACCAGGTGTAACACGGTAATGTCAGGCAGAAAACGTGTTGTGTGCGGTGCGGATAGAAATGACAGGCATTTGGGGCCAATTCAGGACTTCAGGAAGTGAAGCGGTACACATAAGACTTCAGGAAGCGCAGTGCTACACATACGCCAAAGTAAAAATGGTTGCAAGCTTCGAGTTCTTAGGAGTAAATATCACCAGCAACTTGTCCTGAACCAGCCACATCAAATCAACGACCAAGAAAGCACACCAACGTCTCTACTTCCCCAGAAGGGTTAGGAAGTCCGGCACGTCCCCACCTACAGAAAGCATTCTATCGGGATGGGATGCATCATCGCAGAAGGGTTTGGGAACAGCTCCATCGAACACCTCAAGAAATTGCAGAGAGTTGTAGACGCAGCCCAGACCGTCACGCAAACCAACCACGTGATCCATTGACTCCAACTACACCTCACGCTGCCCCGGCAAGGCCACCACTTAATCAAGGACCAGTCTCACCCCGGTCACTCCCACTTCCATCAGGCAAAAGGAACAGAATTGCGAAAACGCACACCTCCAGATTCAGGGACAGTTTCTTCCCAGCTGTTATCAGGCAACTGAACCATCCTATCACCAACTAGACAGCGGTTCTGACCTACCATCAAACTCATTGGAGACCCGAGGATAAAATTTAATCGGACTTTATCTTTGACCAAACATTGTACCCTTTGTCCTGCACCTGTACACACTGTGGACCGCTCGATTGTAATCTTGTACACTCCTTTCGCTGACTGGATAGCACGCAACAAAAAAGCTTTTCACTGTACCTCGGGACACAAAACAATAATAAACGGAACCAAAAATTATTCAGAGGAACTCCGTTTCTTTTCAATTAATCCAAAATGTTGGATGAAGGCTGATTATTTACAAACAGCAGCACTGGCACAATTTGTTGGGCTACTCCAGAGGACATCGAAGAGTCAACCACATGGGGTGAAGCTGAGGTGACATGTAGGCCGGAGCCAGTCAAGATGACAGCTTCTCTCCTCTGAGGAACATTAGTGAACCGGGTATTTTTTTTTTGATATAACAAAAAAAGTTTAATGGGAACTTAAGTTGGGCCGAAGGGCCTGTTTCCACACTGTACATGGGGCACAGTGGCACAGCAGTAGAGTTGCTGCCTTACAGTGTCAGAGACCTGGGTTCGATCCTGACTATGGGTGCTGTCCGCACGGAGTTTGTACTTTTTCTCTGTGACCTGCGTGGGTTTTCTCCTGGAGCTCCGGTCTCCTCCCACATTCCAAAGACGAGCAGGTTTGTAGGTTAATTGGCTTTGGTAAAAATTGTAAATTGTCCCTCGTGGGGAGGGCAGCGCCAGTGTACGGGGTGATCGTTGGTCAGCGCAGACGATGGGCCAAAGGGCCTGTTCCCGCGCAGTGTCTCTAAAAATGATGCTGCTGCCGGGCACTGCTGAGTTGCTCCTGCACTTTGAGGCTATCGTTGTATCGTTGTGGTCTACACAGCTACCTCAGGAACAGACAGCTGCATTCAATTGGAAATGTTACCTGGAATGTACGTTTAATTGAAAACCCGTGCTGCACAGGTTTTTTGTACTTCAGTTTGGTTGAGAGATAGAGCACAGAAACAGGCCCTTCAGCCCACCTAGTTCGCACCGACCAGCGATCCCCGCACACTGACACTATCCTGCACACTCTAGCTACAATTCAAATTAATACCGAAGCCAATTAACCCACAAACCTGTATGTCTTTGGAGTGTGGGAGGAAAACCGGAGCTCCCGGAGAAAACCCACACGGTCACGGGGAGAACATACAAACTCCGTACAGACAGTGCCCATAGTCAGGACCGAACTCGGGTCCCTGACGCTGTGAGGCAGCAACTCTACCACTCTGCCGCACTAGAATACCGCCCTTTTACAGCCACAAACTGGAGGAAAGCAACAAAGAAGTAAAAGCAGATGTTTCATTTTGAATGGGATTAAAGAGGGCAGAGGCTCGGTCAGAATGCACCTCATTTTCATGCTAGCAGCACTTTGGAATTTTCCTGCAGGAAGTTGCAGATACACTAATCTTCTTCTGCATTCAATGCCACGAAGCTTTCGAGATGCCATTTCTGGGCAGATTCCAATACCACTGTTAGTTTTTTTGCTGAAGGAAGGAGGGCTGCGGACGAACTCAAAGATCGCTCATTCACTTGCTTCCCGCAAGAAGCCACACCCAGTGCTGGCGGCACTCCAACTAACAGGGAGCACAGAGAGGCACTTTATGTTGCTGGCCAGGGACGGCAGGACAAGGACTCGATGGATCCTGTGGCTTGGTTCCCTCAGCAGCATGCCCAGTTTGTCCGGCAAAATCCCTCATCGCCAGAACTCACCAGCAATCACCAAGACCTCCAGTTCATTTTCGCCTCCCCCCCCCCTGCCCCCCCCCCCCCCCCCCCCCCCCCCCCCCTCTAGAATTTGGAGATGTAGCGCAGAAAAACAGACCCTTCGGCCCACCGAGCCCCCACAAACCAGCGATTAGACAATAGACAATAGGTGCAGGAGTAGGCCATTCGGCCCTTCGATCCAGCACCGCCATTCAATGTGATCATGGCTGATCATCCCCAACCAGTACCTTGTTCATGCCTTCTCCCCATATTCCCTGAATCTGCTATTTTTCAGAGCCCTATCCAGCTCTCTCTTGAAAGCATCCAGAGAACCCACCTCCACCGCCCTCTGAGGCAGAGAATTCCACAGACTCCCTATAGAATTCCACAGATTACCCCGTACACTAGCACTACCCTACACACGGCGGACAATGTACAATTTTACAGAAGCTAATTAACCTACAAACCTGCACGGCTTCCGGATGTGGGAGGAAACTGGAGCACCCGGGGAAAACCCATGGGGTCACAGGGAGAACGTACAAACTCCGCACAGTCAGCACCTGGAATCTGGATTGAACCTGGGTCTCTGGCGCTGTAAGGCGGTGACTCTACCGCTGCGCTTCCGTGCTGCCCATCGTGTGGCTTTCAACAATGGGCAGGTTGTGCAGGGACTGGATGCCCAGCATGGGCTTGCCTGGCGACCAGATACCCTGGAGGCAACAGGGCACAGGGGGCAGGGATGGTGCCCGGATAACGGTACCCAGCTCTGAGCGGGGAGATTCTAATGTATAATGTTCCAAAATCTTGGCGAGGTGTTTTGTTTTCTCAGCAAACATGGCAGGTTAATGTGCACGTGGCTAATGCTCGACTAAATTGTGCCCTTGTTACATTGGGCTGACGGGAAAGCTAACCAGAGGGCAATTTACAGGGTATATAGTCCCACCGCCCAAACCTAGCATCTGCTCGAGCCTCCGCCAAACAAAACATCCACCTCTAATAATCCCATTTTTGCAACTCAAAGCCCGGCTTTAATCTTGCTAGTGACCCATGGAAAAGGGGAGGAAGCAGCAGAGATGGCATTTTCCACTCCACAGCTCTTAGGAAGTGGTGTTTGAGTAACCCACGGGGCCAAGGCAAAGAGGAGGAAGAGGGGGGGGAGAGGGGGGAGGGGGGGGGGGGGGGAGGGGGGGGAGGGGGGGGGAGAGAGGGGGGGGAGAGGGGGGGGGGGGGGGGAGAGAGGGGAGAGAGGGGGAGAGAGGGGGAGAGAGGGGGGGAGAGGGGAGAGAGGGGGGGGGGAGGAGGGGGGAGAGAGGGGAAAAAAGAGAGGGGGGGGAGACAAGGGGGGAGAGGAGAGAGGGGGAGAGAATGCAGGGCGGGTGAAGGGGAAGCCGAGAGGCAGGGAGGGAGAGAAAGGGACGGAGAGAGAGGAGTTAAGGAGAGGGAGAGAGGGAGTGGGAGAGAGTACAAGGCTTATCCATGGACGTTGCCCCGACTGTGTAGGTGAGGGCTAGAATCTGGATGGAGTTGATGGGAATGTGGGGAGGATAAACTGGGATCAGTATCCACTGGACTGTGGGTCAAAAGGCCTGTTTCTATGCTGGATTACCCCATGTCCATCTCGTAATGTCGAAACAAGGAACTGCTTTACAACAAGGCGGTTTACAACTCAGCGGGTCAGGCAGCATCTCTGGAGAACATGGATATGTGACGTTTCGGGTTTGGACCTTTCTGCAGTCCCAACCAGAACGTCACCTGTCCACATTCTCCAGAGATGCTGCCTGACCCGCTGCGTTACTCCAGCATTTAGTGCCTCATGAGGTCTATCTCATGAACAGACAAAACTCCACTAAGGGTGTCACGGTGGCGGAGTGGTGGAGTTTAGTTTAGTTTAGAGATTTAGCGCGGAACCTTTGGGCCCACTGGGTCTGTGTCGACTAGCGATCCCCACACATTAACACTATCCTATACCCACTAGGGACTACTTTTACATTTACCAAGCCAATTAACATACCTGTACGTCTTTGGAGTGTGGGAGGAAACCGAAGATCTCGGAGAAAACCCAAGCAGGTCACGGGGAGAACGTACAAACTCCGTACAGACAGCACCCGTGGTCAGGATCGCACCCGGGTCTCCGGCGCTGCATTCGCTGTAAGGCAGCAACTCTACCACTGCGCCACCGTGCCGCATGCTGCCTTACAGTGCCAGAGACCCGGGTTCGATCCCGACTACGGGTGCTGTCTGTACAGAGTTTGTACGTTCTCCCCGTGACTGCGTGGGTTTTCTCCGAGTGCTCCGGATTCCTCTCACATGCCAAAGACGTACAGGTTTGTAGGTTAATTGGCATCGGCTAAAAAAAATTGTTCCCAGTGTGTGGGATAATGCTAGTCTACGGTGTCTGTGGAGCAAAGGGCCTGTTTCTGCACTACATCTCTGAAGTCTAAAATCTAAATTGGAAAAGTTACTCCAGCATTTTGTGTCGATCTTTAAACCAGCAACGGCAGTTCCTTTTCATTACAAATAACCCTCACTCTTTCACCAGCTTCTTCACTTTGTGTATTTATAGAAAAAGGGGGAGGTGAAACTTTACCTGATATACTTGGCAGACAGATGTGGTGTTGAATGCTTACAGGTACGGTATTCAGCTCTGAATCAGAGCTTGTGTGCACTCTGATTCAGTATGCAATGGTTCGGGTTGAAATGCACCAAATGAGGACTCGGGCTAAATTACTGAACCAGCAATCTAATAACTCTTAATCACAGATCGACTGACACAGATTCAAATCCCATGACTTCAGCTGAGGGAATTTTAATTTGGTTAGTTAAATAAAATTTGTATCGGAGACCATGCAGTTGCTGGATTGCCAGAGTAAAGATTCGCACCACCCTGGAAAACGTTCTCATTTCATTCCTGCCATCGGGAAGAAGGCATAGGAGCCTGAAAATTGTAACAACCAGGTTCAGGGGCAGCTTCTTCCCAAAATCCATCAGGCTATTAAACACTCAAACCTCATAGACTGCAGTAATTCAAGAACTATCTACTTTCCAAGGTGAATTTTGAAATTAGTCCATTGTCACTGAGATATCTAGTACGGAAAAGGGCCCTTTGGCCCATCATGTCGGTTCCGACATTCAAGCATCCACTTTTGCACCTTTATCCATGAGCAGTGTTTTCCCTGTAGACTAGAGGGTGCCAATAAGCTGACCATTCCTTGCCCTTCATGCTGCCTCGGCAAGGCCACCAGCATATTCAAGGACCAGTCTCACCAAGGTCACTCCCTCTTCTCCCCTCTCCCATCAGGCAAGAGGTACAGAAGTGCGTAAACGCACACCTCCAGATTCAGGGACAGTTTCTTCCCAACTGTTATCAGGCAACTGAACCACCCTATTAATAACTAGGTCCTGACCTCTCATCTACCTCACTGAAGACCTTTGTACTATCTTCAATGGTATAGATCTTTGCACTAACCACTGTAACCTATATCCGGTATCTGTACACTGTGGGCAGCTTGATTGTGTATCTTTGACTGGATAGCACACAAACAAAACTTTTTCACCGTACCTCGGTCCACATGAAAATAATAATCTTAACTAAAAAATTAAACTATGGTGGATTGGGGTCCTAAAAGCTGCTTAAGCTGTTTAATGGCCTGCCTGCCTAATTTAAGTAAATGTTTTATATTTTTAAACTTTTAGTAATCTTTTTATGAAGTAAAAATTCAAAAAATCTGAAGACCAAGTTTTTAAAGCAGGTACACGGTAATGGCAGATACCGTCTTTAAAAACACACTACCCATGGGTAAAAACCCACAAGGCAGCTAAAAAAGGTGATTATTTAATGAAATATCCACATTCTTCCCAAATCACACTTCTCCCAATTCGGTGGCTCCACAAGTGATGGTCACATTGTCAAATGCCACGGCCACAAACACTGAAATTCCCGTCCAAAAACCTTCCCATTTCTCCACTCGCATTTCCTTCTTTACATTTACCTCTTTTATCTTTGGTTGGGACGGATATGGGCCAAATGCGGGCAAACAAGATTAACCCAGACAGACAGCATGGACAATTTGGGCCGAAGGGCCCGTTTCTAGGCTGTATCTCTTTATGCCTCTCTATCTCAGTGGCTGATGTGTATATGGATCGAGCTGCCAGAGGAGGCAGTTGAGGCAGGTACCATAACAACATTTAAAAGACACTTGAGCACGTATCTGGATAGGAAAGGTTTATTGGACTAATTGGACTAGTTTAGATGGGGCATCGTGATTGGCATGGGCAGGTTGGGCTGATTTCCATGCTGAATGACTTGCTGAATCAGGCTTTTGGTCACCTGTCCCAATAACAGCAAATATTACCCGACACTAGAGTTTTGATTTGATAACAATCACATGAAGACACTTGCAACTCTCTCTGTTGATGATCCACTTTACAAAAGGGAATTGTATCCATGACTGTTCCAGTCCAACACAGTAACGCAGCGGTCAAGTTGCTGCCTCACAGCGCCAGAGACACTGAGTACGGGTGCTGTCTGTGCGGAGTTTGAACGTTCTCCCTATAACCACGCGGGTTTTCTCCGGGTGCTCAGGTTTCCTCCCACATTCCAAGGGCATGCAGGTTTGTAGATTAATTGCCTTCTGTAAATTGTCCGGAGTGTGTGGAATAGAACTAGTGTACGGGTGATCGCTGGTCGGTGTGGACTCAAAGGGCCGAAGGGCCTAATTCCATGCTGTATCTCAAAACTAAACATTGCCTGAGCTGGTAATGCAGAAATATTTGGAGCATTTTAGCTTAATTGGAAGGGAAGAAATTGGGATTGTTAAATCATATGTAATCCCTTTCATCCTTTGAGGAGGAGAAAAGCAGCCAGGTTTTTACAAGAACTGAAAGCGGTTGTTAGTTAGCCCCGTTATTAACAGCATAAAGCAGTAACAAAGTGGCCCAAAATTCGCTAAACGGGATTTCCTGCGCCTTGCCCTTCCCCCGACTACAGCTGAGATAAAGAATACCCCATCTCTGGAGTATTTTCACAGCTGTAGCCCTTTTGTGTGTGAAAGGACAAGAAATTCATACAAACCTAACAATGCAATTACAAAGTAGAGGAATGGAAGACTGCAGGTCATCCGGGCTGCACAGAGGCGCAGCTCCAGAGTTGCTGCCTCACAGCGGCAGAGACCCAGGTTCAATCCATCCTGACAATATTTAACAAATACCAAAGCCTATATCAAAATGGACAATTGATGTCATAGAGACATACAGCGTGAAAACAGGCTCTTCGGCCCATCTTGCCCACACTGGCCAACACGTCCCATCTACACTAGTCCCACCTGCCTGCGTTTGGCCCGTTAAACCTCTCCTATCCATGCACCTGTCTAAATGTTTCTTAAACGTTGTGGTAGTACGTGCCTCAGCTACCTCCTCTGGCAGCTCGTTCCATACACCCACCACCCTTTGTGTGAAAAGATTACCCTTCAGGTTTCTATTTCCACCAAACCTTAAATGTGTCCTCTGGTTCTCGATTCCCCTACTCTGGGCAAACATAGAAACATAGAAATTAGGTGCAGGAGTAGGCCATTCGGCCCTTCGAGCCTGCACCGCCATTCAATATGATCATGGCTGATCATCCAACTCAGTATCCCGTACCTGCCTTCTCTCCATACCCCCTGATCCCCTTAGCCACAAGGGCCACATCTAACTCCCTCTTAAATACAGCCAATGAACTGGCCTCAACTACCCTCTGTGGCAGAGAGTTCCAGAGATTCACCACTCTCTGTGTGAAAAAAAGTTCTTCTCATCTCGGTTTTAAAGGATTTCCCCCTTATCCTTAAGTGTGACCCCTTGTCCTGGACTTCCCTAACATCGGGAACAATCTTCCTGCATCTAGCCTGTCCAACCCCTTAAGAATTTTGTAAGTTTCTATAAGATCCCCTCTCAATCTTCTAAATTCTAGAGAGTATAAACCAAGTCTATCCAGTCTTTCTTCATAAGACAGTCCTGACATCCCAGGAATCAGTCTGGTGAACCGTCTCTGCACTCCCTCTATGGCAATAATGTCCTTCCTCAGATTTGGAGACCAAAACTGTACGCAATACTCCAGGTGTGGTCTCACCAAGACCCTGTACAACTGCAGTAGAACCTCCCTGCTCCTATACTCAAATCCTTTTGCAATGAAAGCTAACAGCAAGAGACTGAGTGTCTATCTGATCTATTTCTCTCAGGAATTTGTACACCCCGATAAGATCACCCCTCACCATCCTGCGCTCAGAGGAATAGAGTCAGTGTTTGTCATTAGAGAATAGGAGGGGAAGCTGCTTCCAGCAGCAAGGAAGCTGGTGATTAGGCAGGGCAAACGTAAAATAATTAGCAAAAGAAGCCCGGGGGATGATGAATTTATCATGATCCAGAACTGCTGGTCCAAACAGATTCAATAATAAGCGGAAAAGGAGAATCAAACAAATTGTCGGAAAGGAAGAATCTTCAGGGCTGCGGGGAAAGTGTAGAGGGGGGGACTGACTGGAGTGTCTGTTCATGGGGATAGCACAGAGAGCTGGGGCAGAGTAGCCAACTTCATTCATTAAATAGCCTGAATTACAGTAAATATATTAAAATAGCAGTCATTAAATATGCTGAAATTCAGTAACATCCTCGCTAGTGTAGTGGTTAGTAACCCTGCCTGTCACGTGGGAGACCAGGGTTCAATTCCCGGATGGTGAGTTGTCGATTATGGGGGGAGGGGGGCATGGTGACACGGCGGTAGAGTCCCGAGTTCAATCCTGACCATGGGTGCTGTCTGAGCTGAGTTTGTACGTTCTCCCTGTGACCACGTCGATTTTCTCAGAGTGCTTCGGTTTCCTCCCACACTCCAAAGACGTACAGGTTTGTAGGTTAATTGGGCTTTGGTAAAATTGTAAAATGATCCCTAGTGTGTAGGATAGTGCTAGTGTACGGGGTGATCGATGGTCGGTGGGCCAAAGGTCACGATGGTCGGTGGGCCAAAGGTCATCTCAAAAGTCTAACATCTCCACAGTCTTAAAAAGTCTAAGGACTACCCTGGTGGGGTCTTTGACTTTGGATCAATGATCCTGAACTCTGGCTCCTAGGATAGTTAGATGAAGGTGGAAATGGCAAAGATTGGAGCTCACAGCTTTAAGGTGAAAGAGGAAATATTTAAAGGGGATGTGAGGGACAAGTTTACTTACACAGAGGCTGGTCGGTGACTGGAACTTGCAGCCAGGGGTAGTGGTGGAGGCAGATATGATAGAGGTGTTGAAGAGACTTTTACATTGGCACATAGGGCAGCACAGTGGTGCAGCGGTAGAGTTGCTGCCTCACAGCGCCAGAGACCCCGGGTTCGATCTGGACTATGACTGCTGTCTGTACAGAGTTTGCACATTTTCCCCAGGACCGTGTGGGTTTTCTCCGGGTGCTCCAGTTTCCACCCACATTCCAAAGACGTGCAGGTATGTAGGTTAATTGGCTTTTGTAAATTATCCCAGGAGCGTAGGACTAGAACTGGTGTTTGGGTGATCGCTGGCCAGCCTGGACTCGGTGGGCCGAAGGGCCAGTTTCCACACTGTATCCCTAAACTAAACAAAACATGGATATGCAGGGAATTGAGGGACGTGGATCATGTGCGGGCAGAGGAGATTAGTTTAATTTGGCATCTTGTTCGGCACGGACATTGTGGGCTGAAGGGCCTGTTCCTGTGCTGCACTGTTCTACGTTCCATGTTAAAACCACTTTACCTTGTCAGAAAACAGAAGAAAATACGATTTTGTGATCTTGGCCCTTCCCTTTCCAATACTCAGGAAAGTGGCAGAACATGGTTAGACTTTAATTGTACACAACCGTTATGGTTTGCCAACTATCTCACTCCCAAATAAGGAAACAAAAAGTCAAAGTAAGGGACAAATTCCCAACGGCAATTCGCTGACTGACCAGGCCGTGGCTGGGTGAATAATGAGTTGGCCCGGGTGCTGGACTGCACACAAAGCCCAGCCAGAGGGCCGGCTGAGGAGTTTCGGCCCGGCACCCCATCCAACTCATGAACCGATGACCTGCCATGAGAAGGAGCGGTGGGAGTGTTGGCGGTAAGCGAAGGTCCGAAGGTCGGACAGCTAGCCGGGCTGCTGACCGACGGGGCCACGGGCGAGGCGCTGCTGCTGCACTCCATGGGCCGCACTACGTCGGGACGGGTGAGGCGGGGCCGGAAGCGGCGCTCCGACCCGACAGTCCCCTCGACCCGAGTAGTAGCAGCCACATACAGGACAAGGGCGGTCCCGTATGGGACAAAGCAATTTAGCCCAATAGACGGGATGTCCGGCTAATACGGGACAGTTGGCAACACTAACTGCCGTGCATGTCTGTGCCAGAGGGTCTTGTTGAAATTCTCTCCCCTGGTTGGATTTGCCCACTGCGAAACATTTACTCTGCCAAAAATCTTTCATTGCATTAAAACTACCTTTAATTATCCTTCTCTATTACTACCCTGCAGTACTTGGTTTCTCTGCTTCCAGCATCCACGGTTTCTTGCAATAATCTGGATAAAAGTCGACATGGGGATATGTGCCTTTTGGGAGCGAGGATTCATAGCTAGGTCTTGGAGTAATGAAATCTGCAATTGCTAATTACTGGTTCGAGCTGCCTTCACTGAAGCTAGCTTAAACAAAGTTAATTACAGTCATTACAGCACTGAACCTTCATTAGTCTGTTTTATGCCAACACCTCCACTTTAAACGCTGCATCCTGATGATATCAGGGTGAGACGGATTCCCTCATAATCATAGCAAGGCACATTTATATAGCACCTTTAGCTGAGAGATACAGCATGGAAACAGGACTACTAGCGATCGACACATGCACAAATACTACCCTACACACTAGGAACAATTTACTTGTTTTTTCCCCCAAGCCAATGAACCTACAAACTTTGTCCGTCTTTGGAACGTGGGAGGAAACTGGAGAACCCGGAGAAAACCCACGAGGTCACAGGGAGAACGTACAAACTCCACACAGACAGCACCCGTGGTCAGGATTGAACCCGGGTGGCTGGCGCTATAAGGCAGCAACTCTACCGCTGCCCCACTGTGCCGCCCCATTCACGTTAGTTTAGAGACACAGCATGGAAACAAACACTTTGGACCACCAAGTCCACGACGACCCATTCATTTTAGACCTATGTTATCCCACTTCCTACACAGTAGGGGCGGGCTATGCACAGAGGCCAATTAACCTATAAACCCACACGTCTTTGGGATGTGGGAGGAAACCGGAGCACCCGGAGAAAGCCCCCGTGGTCACAGGGAGCACGTACATACGGCGCACAGAGGGCACCCGAGGTCAGGATTGAACCTGGGTCTCTGGCGCTGTGAGGCAGCAACTCTACCAGCTGTGCCACCCACATTGCAGTCTCCTCCTCACTGAAGGAGAGCAAAATATCATACATCAGGAGACACCAAGATTTCAATTTACCACAATTTAACTTCCCAGGTGCACTAAATTGTGGTCATTTTGAAGATGGGATGACTCTTTAATAGTTAAAACAGCAGCCAACGTTAGATACAGCGGAGGTGATATTATGGTGATTATTGACAGACACCATAAACAATGATTATTTTTACAATTAACATTTTTCAAAGCAAGCTTGTATTCCTTATATGTATATATGTGAAGCATGAAAGAGAAAATATGAAGAGTTGCAAAGACAGTAGGGCAGATGGAGAAGTCCATTACTGTTTAAACACAAAGTATGTGCCATCCCACCAGGATAAGCGCTCAACCAAGAAAGCCAAGCCGGAAGCCAAAGTAGTATCTAAACTACCTAAACACACATGCTGCAAGACAATAACCAACCCCACAGAGTCACAAGTGGAGTCATACAGTCTGGAACTTGCCTAAACATGTCCCATCTACACTAGTCGCTTTGCCCATATCCCTCTAAACCTATCCAGTCCATGTACCTGGACAAATGCTTATTAAACATTGCAGTAGCACCTGCCTCAGGTACCTCCTCTGGCAGCTTGTTCCGTACACCCACCATCCTTTGTGCGAAAATGTTTCCTCTCGGGTTCCTATTAAATCTTTCCCCCCCCCCTCCCCCCCCCCCGTCAGGCAAAATCAATGTGAACACAAGAAGGAACGTGCAAACTCCACACGGACAGCAGCAGAGGTCAGCATCAAACCCAGGTCACTAGAGCGGCGAGGCAGCCGCACTACCCGCAGCGCCACTCTGCCGCCCACTCGGCCAGAGCGAAGCAGTGTATGTGTAGTCCGAGCACGAAGAGAGGTCTATGTGTGAGAGAGGTTTCTGCTAAACCACAGAAGGATAAGCAAGGCCTGTTCTAACAGAGGTTACAGGGTTTGTTAATTTAGGAACCAACGCGTTATGAAACTCCCAATTTTAAAATCAGTCAGCGGGGAGTTTATTTACACACCAACAGCACAGCACAGACGGGGCTTATTCATCTCCTCACCTCTTTAGAAACACATAAACAAAGCCTAACAGCGAGCAAGAGGGTAGAGTGTGAAAAGTGTCTCCAGTTCGCAGTAAAGCTAAAAACGCATGTCAGTAAAATGTCCACTCTCTGTGCCTGAAGTGCTTGTGGTCTGAAGGGAACTCAATAAAGAGCGGGGTTAACTGATGAAACACAACTTTTAATGGGTTTCCACCACCATTAAGAAGTAGTTTAGCTTAGTTTAGTTTAGAGATACAGTGTGGAAACAGGCCCTTCACCCACCGAGTCCGCCCCACCATCACACTAGTTCAATCCCACACACAAGGGACAATGGGACAATTTACAGAAGCCAATTAACCTACAAAACCCACACGTCTTTGGAATGTGCGAGGAAACCGGAGAACCCGGAGAAACCCCCGGTTCAGGAAGGAACTGCAGATGCAGGTTTATACCGAAGATAGGCACAAAGTGCTGGAGTCACTCAGCGGGTCAGGCAGCATCCCTGGAGGAAAAGGATGGGCGACCTTTCAGGTTGGAACCCTACTTTCAGTCGGAAAGTTGACCTGACATAGATCAAGTGTGAATGGGCAATTGGTGGTCGGCATGATCTTGCTGGGCCGAAGGGCCCGTTTCTTGCTGTATCGCTAAACTAAACCAGACTAAATTGACAAATCAAATTTGTGCATGATGACATGTACCAGATAATGTTGACACAAGGAACCCCAGATGCAGATTTATGTTTAAAAAACAGCTACAAAGGGCAACACAGTGGCACAGCAGTAGAGTTGCTGCCTTACAGTAAATTGCCTTGCTGTAAATTGTGAAGGGTAGGACTAGTGTACAGGTGATCGCTGTTCAGCATGGACTCAATGGGCCGAAGGGCCTGTTTCCCTGTTGTATCATCAAACTACACAAATTGAGAAAAAAACCTGGAATATTAAAATGTCATAGTACCAGGTGAATTTGACAGCTACATTGCCTTGTTCTTTTACCATGAAAACCAAAGGTTGCTGCATTTGACTAAAGTTTTATATTAATTCGCAAGAAATCAGAGAATTGCAGACATGGCCAAGACCATCACGCAAACCAACCTCCCTTCCATTGACTCCATCTAGACTTCATGCTGTCTCGGCAAGGCCACAAGCATTATCAGTCTCACCCGGGTCACTCCCTCTTCACCCAGGCAGGCAAGAGATACAAAGGTTTGAAATGGTACACCTCCAGTTTCAGGGACAGTTTCTTCCCAGCTGTTATCAGGCAACTGAACCATCCTATCACCAATTAGAGAGCGATTCGGACCTACCATCTACCTCATTGTAGACCCACGGAGTATCTTTAATCGGACTTTACTAGATAGCACGCAACAAAAAGCTTTTCACAGTATCTCGCTACACGTGACAGTAATAAACTAAACTGAAGTAAACACTTCCAGAGAGTGGTGGAGTCTAATTTAACATCATTCATCATTCTCTAATGAAGTGTTGCATTACTGCAGTACTGCATGGGTATCCTGGATTTTTGTCCCATAGTGTTACCGCAATTCTCCAATTAAAGATGAGAATGATATCCACCACATAAAGACTTACGGAGGGGAAGGCACGCTTGGTTTAATTTATTTTCACATGTACTGTGGTACAGTGAAAAGTGTTTTGTTGCGTGCCAACCAGTCAGCAGAAAGACAATACAGGATTACAATCGAAGTGTCCACAGTGTACAGATACACGATAAAGGGAATAACATTTGGTGCAAGATAAAGTCCAGTAAAGTCCGAGGGTCTCCAATGAGGTAGATGGGTGGTGAGTACTGCTCTCTAGTTGGTGATAGGATGGTTCAGTTGCCTGATAACAGCTGGGAAGAAACTGTCCCTGAACTGGAGGTGTGCGTTTTCACACTTCTGTACCTCTTGCCTGATGGGAGATGGGAAGAAGAGGCAGTGGCGGACTGGCCAGGGGCCTGATGGCAAGTGGCCCCTGATGAAGTGGGCCCCCTATATCAAGTCCCCACAGCCATCAGGCTATTAAACCTGGCTCGGACAAAATTCTGAACATTAATAACCCATTATCTGTTATTTGCACTTTATCAGTTTATTTGATTTGTTTTGTAGTCAATGCCTACTATGTTCTGTTGTGCTGAAGCAAAGCAAGAATTTCTTTGTCCTATCAGGGACACAAGACAATAAACTCACTTGAACTTGAACTTGAAGTGGGCCCCCTATACCAAGTGATGAATTGGGCCCCCTTTGTCTCCTGGCAACCAATATTTTTAGACCCAGTCCACTACTGAGAAGAGGGAGTGGCCAGGGTGAGACTGGGCCCCGATTAAGCTGGTGGCCTTGCCGAGGAAGGTGCAGAGATGTGAATGGGATGGTTGCCCTCACTTGTTAAATATTAATTACACAGCAGCCTGGGCGATTTAACAATCCAACGCACAGCACGCAATCTGGCCCTCAGAAATGTCCCAGGCTCAACCAACCATAGAGTCTGGACTAACCAGCTATCCACTGCATTCCCGGCCCAGTGGAAATAATTCCCCTTGCAGCTGGTATAAAATAGATAACATATTATAATTGAAGGAGCAGGAAATTAAAGTCTTACTTTACTTTCAGTGACCTTTCAACTTGTTGCAAGACTCCAGGCATTATTTCTAAAGCGGTGAGGACTGGCAGCCCAGCGACACGATTATGAGCCCGAATGTCTGGTCAATGTTCTGGTTCGTCTCATTTCATGGCCAAACGCAAAGTGTTGCCAACAGTGAGACCCCGGTCCATTTCAGACTCTTGACTAAGGTCCGACGAGGGGGCCCAACACGAAACGTCACCCATCCTACTCTCTCCAGAGATGTTGCCTGAGCCGCTGATTTACTCCGGCACTTTGTGTCTATCTTTGGTATAAACCAGCACCTCTTTGTATCTTTGGTTGTTCCTACTCTTGACTCGCTACAGTTTGACAAAGAACCTCCAGCAATGGTGAACGATCCTTTCAATTGAAAAAAACTTGAAAAACGTGAAAAGAAAAAAACCCCTTTGGCTTCCTCGTCTGTGCTGCTAGATTTTATTTGACCTCGCTCCTGTAAAGTGCTTTGTGCCATTTATTTTTCTAGCTGAGTGTTGCCTATTTCCATTCCACGCCAGGCCCCAGCCACTCGTTTGTGTTACACTCACTTGGCTCTCAATGAACAAATCAAACCAGTCCGTAGCCTCAACATTCCCTATCTCTGTGATTTCTTCCATACACGCAACAGCTGACTGTTTTGAATGGAATTCACATATAACAACATTTATCCGTTTAAATACAAGCATGTTCACGAGCAGTTTCCATCACCATTAAAAAGTAGTCTAGTCTAGTCTAGTCTAGTCTCGTCTCGTCAGGAACTGCAGAAGCTGGTTTATACCCATCTGCATTTATTCCGGAGATACAGCATGGAAAAGGCCCTTCGGCCCACCGAGTCCATGCCGACCATCGATCACCCGCTCACACTACTTCCATATTGTGGAAGGCAATTAACCTACAACCCCAGGTACACAAAAAACTGGAGAAACTCAGCAGGTGCAGCAGCATCTATGGAGCGAAGGAAATAGGCCTATTCCTTCGCTCCATTGATGCTGCTGCACCCGCTGCGTTTCTCCAGCTTTTTTGTGTACCTTCGATTTTCCAGCATCTGCAGTTCCTTCTTAAACACAACCTACAACCCCACACGTCTTTAGAGGGTGGGAGGAAACCGGAGCACCCGGAGAAAACCCACGTGGTCAAAGAGAGAACGTACAAACTCTGTACAGACAGCACCGATAGTCAGGATCGAACCCGGATCTCTGATGCGGTGAGGCAGCAACTTTACTGCTGCGCCACCGTGCCGGCCCCGCTGCCCGACCTGCTGAGTTATTCCATCAATCTGTGTCTATTTTTGTAAGCCACCATCTGCAGTTACTTGTTTCGACATTGTATTGTTAAATTTGGTTGTCAGGAGATAGGCCGTATTTACCAATGGCAGCCTGTGCGAACTATATCTGCTCCATTCGATAACGCTGCTATATAAATACAAGTTGCAGAAACAAGGACCTGCAGATAAACACAAAGTGCTGGTGTAATTCAGCAGGTCAGGCTGCATTTCTGGAGAACATGGGTAGGTGATGTTTTGGGCCAGGGCTCTTCTACAGCATCATCTATCCATGTTCTCCAGAGATGCTGCCTGACCCGCTGAGTTACTCCAGCACTTTATGTCTACCTTCTATATCTACTGTTCTTTCCTACGCAAGGAACTGCACATGCTGGTTAATACACAAAGGAGCACAAAGTGCTCGAGTAACTCAGTGGGTCAGGCAGCGTCTCTGGAAAACGTGGATCGGTGATGCTGAAGAAGGATCCTGACCCAAAACGTCACCTATCCAAGTTCTCCAGAGATGTTGCCTGACCTGCTGAAGTACTCCAGCACGTTAATGTCCTGCTGTTAGATATGGTATGTGTAGGAATAGAAAATAGGCGCAGGAGTAGGTCCTGCACCGAAAATATACTCAATACTCCCCGTCGGGGAATTGAACCCTGGTCTCCCGCGTGACAGGCGGGGAAACTAACCACTATACTAACGAGGAAGCTACACTGCAGATGAACTGCAGATGCTGGTTTAAACAGAATATAGACACAAAATGCTGGATAACTCAGTGGGTCAGACAGCACCTCTGGAGAAAAGGAAAAGGCGACATTTCGTGTCGAGACCCTTCTTCAGTCTGAGAGTCGGGGGAAAGGGAATTGAGAACGAGAGATATAGATGGGAATATAGAAACAAATAAAAGAAAGAAATGCAAAAAAAAAAGCAATGATCACGGAAACACTCCATAGTTGGCTATGGGATCCATGAACAAGAACTATACAGACAATGAAACTCACCAGGATGACAGTGAAACTAGTACAATGACTAGGGTGGGGGAGGGACGGAGAGAGAGAGGATGCAAGGCTTACTTGAAGGTAGAATGAAGTTTTACAGGGTCTTGGTGAGACCACACCTGGAGTATTGCGTACAGTTTTGGTCTCCAAATCTGAGGAAGGACATTATTGCCATAGAGGGAGTGCAGAGAAGGTTCACCAGACTGATTCCTGGGATGTCAGGATTGTCTTATGAAGAAAGACTGGATAGACTTGGTTTATACTCTTTAGAATTTAGGAGATTGAGAGGGGATCTTATAGAAACTTACAAAATTCTTAAGGGGTTGGACTGGCTAGATGCAGGAAGATTGTTCCCGATGTTGGGGAAGTCCAGGACAAGGGGTCACAGCTTAAGGATAAGGGGGAAATCCTTTAAAACCGAGATGAGAAGAACTTTTTTCACACAGAGAGTGGTGAACCTCTGGAACTCTCTGCCACAGAGGGTAGTTGAGGCCAGTTCATTGGCTATATTTAAGAGGGAGTTAGATGTGGCCCTTGTGGCTAAGGGGATCAGAGGGTATGGAGAGAAGGCAGGTACGGGATACTGAGTTGGATGATCAGCCATGATCATATTGAATGGTGGTGCAGTCTCGAAGGGCCGAATGGCCTACTCCTGCACCTAATTTCTATGTTTCTATGTTTCTATGTAGAGAAATCAATACTCATGCCGCTGGGCTGTAAGCTGCCCAAGCAAAATATGTGGTGCCGTTCCTCCAATTTGCTTGTTCGGAAGATAGGCAGTATTTACCAATGGCAGCCTGTGCCAACAATATCAGGTCCATTACGATAAAGACTGCAGTATAAACACAAGTTGTGTAGCCAGGGGCATTACGATAATACAAACTGTTGTTTTGATCACACAGGCCTCGTTCTTTCTGTCAGACTGCCATATCGACACAATGGAACCAAAATTCCAAATCAGTAACACAAGGCTGCGACTTTACTTCAGCAATCCACACTGACAAGCAGTTCATAGGAGGGGGGGGGGGGGGTTGGGGGGGGGGGGGGGGGGGGGGGGGGGCGGCGAATGCTGGTTATCTGGGGTGATGAAGGTCAGCTACAATGAAGAAAGTGCTGGATGACTGCAAAACAGGGGTATGATGCTGAGGCTTTATAAGGTGCTGGTCAGTCTGCACTTACAGAGTATTGTGAGCAGTTTTGGGCCCCATAATCTGAGGAAAGATGTGCTGGCATTGGAGAGGGTCGAGAGGAAGTTTACTACAATGATCCCAGGAATAATTGGGTTAACATATGCTGAGCGTTTGTAGGCAATGGGCCTGTACAGGCTGGAGTTTAGAAGAATGAGCGCGGACCTCATTGAAAATTACCGAGTAGTGAAACACCTGGATAGAATGGATGTGGAGAGGATGTTTCCACTAGTGGGAGAGTCTTTGACCAGAGGGCACAGCCTCAGAAGATGTGCCTTCAGAAAGGAGATTCATTTATTTAATCTGAGGATGGTGAATCTGTGGAATTCATTGCCACGGAAGGCCGTGGAGGCCAAGTCAAAGGCCGTTTTTAAGGCGGACATTGACAGATTCTTGATTAGTACGGGTGTCAGGGGTTATGGGGGGGAAGACAAGAGAATGGTGTTGAGAGGGAAAAATAGATCAGCCATAATTGAATGGCGGAAGAGACTTGATGGGCCGAATGGCCTTATTCTGCTCCAATAACTTATGAAGATGAATTTCTGAACGTGTGCACTGCCCATGTTCAGTGGATCTGACAATGAGTGGAATCGGTTTGATTCAATTAAATGCCTGCTCACACAATAGCCACATTGCCAGGCATGTCAGTGGGTCGAAGAATATTATCCCAGTGCGGGCCATGTGTGGGAAGTGAGTCCGGTCCCTGACAGCCTTGCTGGATTAAGTTATGTGCAAGAAAAGTGGGCATTAAATTGATGAGAAATGAGGTACACATTTCCCAGAGTGAACACGCTAAACACATGATGGTTTTTGAAAGAATAAGTAAGGTCGGCTGCAGGAGGTGCCCCCAGGGTACTAAGGTGGGCGGGCGAGGAGAAGGACATTGTCTCCAAGGAAGGCGACGGGTGGAGGCCACAGAGCAGCCTGGGGCTCGCCTGGATCGAGCCCCGCACATAAGGTCCAGTCCGTGGACAGGACTTTGAAAATGGTGCCAAAACATGGAGCATCTTGCATGTGGGCTCAGTAGACTGTTTCTGCACACTCGCTAATCGAAGATGTGTTTAGGTATGCAAATATTGTACTGCATGTAAGAATATTTGCACACGCATTTGCACAAGCGACAATAAAAGTACCATTGAACCATTGTCCAATTAGCAATTGGGAACACTAAGTTACGATAACTGCTAAAGGGATCAGTGGGGAGAGAGAGAGAAAGAGAAGCCATTTTCTTGCAACAAATAGTTCTGATGTGTAATACGCTTCACGACAGAAAAGAGGAAGCAGATATAACAGTAACTTTTAAAAAGAGCTTTGAGCCTATAAACAAACATAGGGGTGGAGCAGGGCAATAATGGAAGCGAAGGGAAAGCTTGTTCAAGGCTCCAACATCCTCATTCTGTGCTGCACAATCCATCAGCATCAAACCATGAGCAGAAAGACTTGTACACTGAAGTGGAGTTGAAGAGTTTAGTCAGTGTTTGGGAAGAACCCAGTAGCGCAGCGGGGAGATCGCTATTCGGCACGGATTTGGTGGGACGAAGGGCCTGTTTCCATGCTGTACCACTGAACTAAACCAAACCAAACTAAACAAAACTGAACTGAATCAAAACACAAAGATCAGAAAGAAAGACCTGTATTTTTAAGGAACCTTTCATCTCTCCTACACTGCTGCCTAGCGCACCCTATAACCAAAGAATTACTCATGATCTACAATAATGTGCAGAATGTCGTTAATAACAGGAGGCTTAGGAATGAGCTGCAAATGCTGGTTTATACACAAGATAGGCACAAAATGCTGGAGTAACTCAGCGGGGATCTGATCCGGTGATACTGAGGCAGGGAGCATATTGACAGGATGATGTGCATCTGCTTTTGTGTGCAAAGTAACAAGCAGTAACAAGATGGCAGCTTGCAACTCAGTCCTGTCAATACACTGAACGAGACCCATTGTCAGCTCACTGCACGACCTCACACAAAACCATGTGTGAGCTGATAAAGACCAGCGGAAGCGATAACAGCTATTCAGGAAGTTCTGCCTTTTTATTGCACACAACGAGTGCCAGGAACGGCCAAAGTTTGCAACCGCCTCTCTTTACTTTCAGATCAAGTGCAGCATCGGCAAAGTTACCAGGACTCGTCGGTAACTGGGCCCTGTCGCTTTGAATCCAGGGATGTTAATGATCCAAATAACCTGGGCCTCAAGTCTTTCATCCTATCTCAGTGCACGTGACAATAACAAACTTATCTGGGCCTTCAACTTGGCTCTTACCAGGATGTTGCCAGGACTCGAGGCCCGAGCTATAGGGAGAGTTGAGCAAACAACAACTCTATTCCCTGGAGCACAGGAGGATGAGGGGTGATCGTATAGAGGTGGATGAAATCATGAGAGAGGTAGATGCTGAGTAGGGGATTCGAGAACCAGAGGGCACAGGTTTAAGATGAGGGGGGAAGAACAATTTAATATGATTCTGAGGGGTAGCATTTTCACACAAAGGTTGGAGGGTGTATAGAACGAGGAGGTAGTTGAGGCAAGGACTATTGCAACGTTTAACAATTAGACAGGTACTTGGATAGGACAGGTTTTGAGATATGGGCCAAATGCAGGCAGTTGGAACTAATGTATATGGGACCTGTTGGTCAGCGTGGACATCACCGAAGGGCCTGTTTCCACGCTATAATGACTATAAGCCAACATTTACCTCCACAGCTCACGTCGTCAAAAAGTGTAAAAGTGCGGTTCATTTGTCCATACAGTTAAGTTTAGAGATACAGCATGGAAACAGGCCCTTCAGCCCACTCTGTCCAGCGATCACCCATTAACACGCCTTCTATCCTATACTCTAGGGACAAATTTACAGAAGCCAATTAACCTACAAACCCACATCTTTGGAATGTGGGATATGGATCAGGTTCAGGCAGATAAGAGTTTGATTTAAAACTTAGAGCATAGGTCAGTCGAGTGCAGCGAATGAATGCATAAATGTATCCCTCTTCTTCCTTTAGTAACAAGAAAATTTAGTACAGCATAGGCGTCATGTTTGACACAGACATTGTGGACCAAATTATCTCCTCTTGTGGTGTTCTATGTAAAATCACATTCAGAATGCTACACTCCGAGGAATAAAGTACTGGCCTACCCGACCTTTCCCTATAACTCAGTCCGTCAAGTCTTGGCAACATCCTTGGAAATCGTTTCTGTCGGGTTTCTAACTTAATGGCACCTTTTCTATAGCAGGGTGAATGAAATAGAATACAATATTCCAAGTCGAAGACATAGTACGGGTTCATCACCGATTATCCGGCATCCTTGGTTCCAAAGCCTTTCTAGATTATCCGCTTTGCTGGACCAACATAGGTCATGGCCTCCGAGAGGAGTCCAACGGTACTGGAACGGTCCGCTAAGCTGCCGAGGGGCCGAGATAATGGCCTGCAAAGGCGGCCTCAGAAGTCGGCAATGGGAATGGATCCATTGGCCTCGGCTGGGCCGTAGTGTCAGAGCCCCGGCCACAGGGAACAAATTCGACCACCTCACCCGGCCTGGGCGCCATATTTTCGATGGGAATTTCAGGGGGGGGGAGGGATTTAAATGAACAGGTCTTCTTTAGCCCGGATTTACGGAGGTGCCTGACCACCAGTTGCTGGAAAATCGATGGTGGGCCTGTAGTTATTTTTGCAATAACTATACACCCTACAATCTGGCAAGTAACGAACGATCAAGACACCAACATTGAATGATGCAAATAGACTTTACAAAACACCGCATGAAAGCCAACAAGAACAAAACATATGATGGTCATTTCAGGGAATAAGATCTTAATGCAAATTGCAAAACTCCTTCCAGGTGGACGTCTGACGGTCTAGTCATTTTCCACATTAAAACACCCCACCATCAGCAGATCTTTGCTTGATCCCAGGAAGCAGAACGATACTGTCTGAGTTTCTGTGTCCTCTGATACTTCACCACCCTCAGAGCTGGTAAAGTGAATGGGTGGCAAATGGAGGTTTGTGAGGCTGCATCAGTATGTGATGAATGCGGGTCTAGAGGTACAGACCTGGGTCGGATTGTAGAGTTCCTGCAGGGGGCTCCGCGATCCTTTCCTACAGCAGATGTCCATCCCAAACGGCGCCCGGCGCATCACTGGAAAACACAAGCCAACACATCTACGTTCAATACAGGCGGTCCGTTAGTAATTCATCTTTGACGTCAACAATCTCCCCCAATCAAAAGATGGTGGTTGCTCGGCCCAGTCCAGACTTTGCACAAAATGCTGGATTAAAGCAGGGGGTCAGGCAGCAACTCCAGAGAGAATTGGGAGAGGTGGCGTTTTGGTTCGGGACCCCTCTTCAGTCCTGACCCGAAACGTCACCAATACCCTTTCTCTCCAGAGATGCTGCGTGGCCCACTGAGTTACTCCAGCATTTTGTATCTATCTTTGGTATAAACCAGCAACTGCAGTTCTTGGTTTCTACCAATCCAAAGTTTAGTTTAGTTTACAGTGTTAGATAGATACGGTATAGATAGTTTTGTTAGATACAGTGTGGAAACAGGCCCTTCGTCCCATCAAGTCCGTTCCGACCAGTGATCACCCATACACTAGTACTATCCTACACATTGGGGACAATTTACAGAGGCCAATTAACCTACAAACCTGCACGTCTTTGGAAAGTGGGAGGAAACCGGAGCATCCGGAGAAAACCCACGCGGTCACGGGGAGAACGTACAAACTCCATACAGACAGCACCCCTAGTCGGGATCGAACTGGGATCTCTGGCGGTGTGAAGCAGCAACTCTACCGCTGTGTCGTATCCCCAGAGAGCTCAGTATCAACCCTAGGCCAATCCCTCTTTCCAGCATTAAGGAGTGCCGCACACTGGCTGACTTCTTGAATCCCAGATACACCGTCAGGAAGTACAAAAGGTCTCACGGTGCCATTTTGAAGAGCAAGTCAACAATGCTTGTCATATGCATCTGCACTAAAACAGTGAAATTCTCACTTGCTGCAGCTTCTCAGGCAGCAAATAGATTAAACAATTCATTATCTGAAGAATTCAGATTTGTAGGCTTCTGAAATGAGCAGATTGCATATCTAAACCAAACAAACAATAATAGTGCAAATACAAAATCAATGTCCCCAAGTTAATATAGTTCAGAGCTTATTTGGAGGTTGTAGTGTTTAATAGCCCGACTCAGTTGCTCAATGGTGCAATGGTTCTTTATTGCCACGTGTGCACAGCACAGTGAACTACTTTTGCACAACCCACAAATGCACAGTCGCCATATTTTGCCGCTGTTTTCAAAGAAGAAGAAAAAAGAAAAAGTCCAAAGTTCAAAAGTCTAAAGTCCGGGATGCACATGTCGAACGTACTGGAGCACCCCTGATCGTGGCAAGCCCCAGGTTGCTAGAGGCCTGTGACCCGACATCACTCTTCTCACCCAACCACCTCTGTGTCCCAGGGGGTGCCTCTTGCAACTGGCCTTGAAGGCGCTGGAGGCAATACCCTCTCCCACCGGCCCACTCCTGGTGTCTGTCATCATCAGCGGCTCCCTCCTCCTCCTCCTCCTCCTCCACTCTCCAGGGCCAACTTTCCCCCCTGCAGGCTGCGGCCCACCAGGCCCTTCGTGCCAGCGGCCAACCAGCCTGTCGCCACACGTGGGGCCGCGTGCGGGCGGTCCACCGGGTCTACGCTCTCAGCGGCCGCTGGCGGCTTCCCATCTGTGCCACCATAGCCCTCGCCTCGTAGGGAAGAAGCTGCTCCCAAACCTGGACGTTAGAGTTTTCAGGCTCCTACACCTTCTTCCCGGTGGCAGGTGTGAAATGATTGTGTGGCCAGGGTGGTGTGGGTCTCTGATGATGCTGGCTGCCTTTTTATATCCTCTTCACACCCGCCCAGTAACAACCCCTCAGGGACTTGGCGTCATTCACTAGCAAGCTGATTAAATGCAAGGATTAATCAGATTGCCCTGAAGCATGCCAATGTTATTGATTATGTTGGAGTAATATTAACCCTTAACCTTTGCACATTAGGCAAGGAAGATTAACTCGAACCCAAGTACCACCCTGTTGTTAAACAAGGGCAGATGTTAAAGCCAGAGTTTGCTGTGTCTCGTTAGTAATCCTAATCACAAGTCTGGCCGGTGTGTGCTGACATTGAATCGATTGATATCAAGGGCAGCGACGACACTTGGCTCTGAAAATATATCTCGGCCGTCATTAAAGATTATTTGGATGGTGCAGCAATTCTATGTGACCAGAGCAATGCTATTCTCCAGAGATCCAGCCATGTTATCGATGGGATGAATAGAAAACTCCACTGTTGTAAATGCCATCAGATCTCACTCCAGAGATTCGGAAAAATTGAAAAAAGGGGAAAGATTGACACTTCAATGCAGTAGTTTAGTTATAGTTTCGAAATGCAGCATGGAAACAGGCCCTTCGGCCCACCTAGTCCATGCCGACTGGCGATCACTCGCTAACCAACACTAGAAGGATGAGGGGAAGAAACCTCATTGAAACTTACCGATTAGTGAAAGACCTGGATAGAGTGGATGTGGAGAGGATGTTTCCACTAGTGGGAGAGTCTAGGACCAGAGGGCACAGCCTCAGAATAAAAGGACGTACCTTTAGAAAGGAGATGGGGAGAAATTTATTTAATCAGAGGGTGGTGAATCTGTGGAATTCATTGCCACGGACAGCTGTGGAGGCCACATCTAAGGATATTTCAAAGGCGGAGATTGACATTCAGGATTAGTATGGGTTTTAGGGGTTACAGGGGAAAGGCAAGAGAATGGGGTTGAGGGGGAAAGATAGGTCAACCAGACTTGAATGGCAGAGTAGACTCGATGTGCCGAAGGGCCTAATTCTGCTCCTATAACATGAACTAGCTAGTTTAGTTTAGAGATACAGGCCCTTTGGCCCGACGAGTCCACGCCGACCAGAATTCCCCTTACACTAGCACTATCCTACTCACTAGGGACAAATGACAGTTTTACCAAAGCCAATTAACCTACAAACCTGCACGTCTTTGGAGTGTGGGAGGAAACCGCAGCACCCGGAGAAAACCCACACGGTCACGATGAGAACGTACAAACTCCATACAGACAGCACCCGTAGTCAGGATCGAACCTGGCTCTCTGGTTCTGTGAGGCAGTAACTCTACCGCTGCGCCACCCTGCTGCCCCTGTAGCACTGAGGGGGAGCTGCACTGCTGCAGGTCATGATTTCCATTGAGGTTAAAATGAGGTCCTGTCTTGTCTCATTTGTACAACAAAAAATAGAACATATGAAAGCAGAGTCAGCATTAGATTGTAAGCTGGTAGTGTTTTTGCCTCACAGCGCCAGAGTCCCAGGTTCAATCCTGACCTCGTGTACTGCCTGCTTGGAGTTTGTCCGTTCTCCCCCTGACCTCGTGGGTTTCCTCCGGGTGCTCCGGTTTCCTCCCACATTCCAAAGCCATGCGTGTTTCTAGGTTAATTGGCTTCTTTCAATTGTCCCCAGTGTGTGGGATGGAACTAGTGTAGGGGTGATCGCTGGTCGGCAAATGGCAACATATGTCCAAGTCAAGATGATGTGTGATTTGTTGAGGAATTTGGGAGAGGTTGGGGGGGGGGGGGGGAGGGGGGGGGGGGTTGAGGGGGGGAGGGTTTAGGGAGGTGGTGAAGAGGTGCAGATGTCCCTTTGAACCCGTTATCCTTGCCCTTTCTAGGCAGGAAGGGTTAGCGCTGTGAAATGCTGTCAGCAGAGTATTATTGAGCTGCAGTGGAGCACATTGTAGATGGCATTCGCCATCCAGACTTTGCATTCAGCTTCTAGACTGGGGGAGGGGGAGATGACGGCCACCCTTGTTCTCTAGCATATCTACACCAGATATAACACAGGCGGGTGATGTTCCCGAGACTACAAAGAAAGCAAAGAAATTGCACGACCATGAACCGCCTTTGTGAATCTAGACTTTTTTTTTTGTCTCTAAATATGAAATTGTGGTTGTAAAAAAAAGCCCCGAGCGATCTTTTGAAGGTTGTTGTTTGAAATCAAAATCAAAAGAAGCTTCATAAAAGGTACCCAAAATTATGAGAGCTTTTTAAAGTGCAAATATGGAAAAACAGTGTTTTTATTTACAGCTGGTTCAGCAAGCAGTAAAAATAAATTTAGACGGCAGAAGTTTTTTTTATCCCAAAGTGAATCATTGCAATTTGAATGAGAAACAGTGGAAAGATATTCAGTAGAAAGAGACTTGAATATGTAATTGGGTGATAAAATCTTGCAGAGCTTTAGAGTCATATACAGTGTAGAAACAGGTCCTTCAGCCCAACTTACCCACACCGACCAACGTGTCCCATCTACACTAGTCCCACCTGCCTATGTTTGGCCCATAAACATGTACTATCCATACACCTGTCTAACTGTTTCTTAAATGTTGCAATAGTCCCTGCCTCAACTACCTCCTCAACTCTGGCAGCTTGTTCCATACACCCACCACCCTTTGTGTGAAAAAGTTACGCCTCAGATTCCTATTTAATCTTTCCCCCTTCACCTTAAACTTATGTCCTCTGGTTCTCGATTTCTGTATTCTGAGCAAGAGACTCTGTGCGTCTACCTGATCTATTCCAAGCTTTAGGGGGAAAAAAAGCCAGGTTGCAAGAACAACTAGAGAGGCATTTCAGAGTAGGCACAGCCTAAGAGCGCCAGAGACCTGGGTTTGATCCTGACTACGGGTGCAGTCTGTATGGAGTTTGTATGTTCTCCCCGTGACCTAACTGGTTTCGGGAAAATTGTAAATTGTCCCCGTGTGTCGGATGGTGTTAGTGTACGAGGATCGCTGATCAGCGCCGATACAGTCGGACGAAGGGCTTGCTTCTGCTCTAAACTAAATTCTGGCAAGATGGGCCGAATGGCCTGCGTCTGTGGTATTAGTGATTCTGGTGCAATGATGCTGCTAAGATATTCTACAATGAGAATGTTAGTATTTCAATTTAAAATTAGGCGGGACTATATTTTAGTTTAGAAGTACAGCGTGGAAACGGGCCCCTCAGCCCACCAAGTCCATGCCGACCAGTGATCACCCATCCACCAGTTCTATCCTACACTTGAGTGCCAATTTTCAGAAGCCAATAAACCTACAAACCTGCACAGCGATCCAATTTGTGATCCCAGCTACAAAGACAGATGAATACAGCAATTTGTTCTTCCCCCGCACAATTAAAGCATGGAATAATCTCCACCCAACTATAGTTACCAAACCAGATGCAACTACATTTAAAGTAGCTCTTTCTTCCCAATAACCCTTTGCTGGCTTAAGCCCTCCCTTCACCACCTCCAGTTTAAATTCCATTTGGAATATTTTGGAGGACCAAGAAACCAAGAAACCAAGAACCAAGAGTTCGGGATGAAACCGGAGCACACACGGAGAAAACCCACGTGGTCACGGGAAGAACGTACAAAATCCGTACAGGCAGTACCCGTGGTCAGGATTGAACCGGGGTCTCTGGCGCTATGAGGCAGCAACTCTACCGCTGCAGCACTGTGCCTTGTTGTTTGCTGTCTTGCGGACAGTGGAAGAAGATTGATCCAGAGGACTATTATTCTGCCGGCTTGTTATTTGATCCTGTTGACCCGACTTTACAGTCGCCAGGCTAAACATTTGTCCCAATTTAGCAGTCGATGGTAAAGGGACTGTCCTCTCCACTGACCCCACAGAGCAGCTGTTGCCAAAGGCCAAGCGACGTGTGGGACACAGAGGAACACTCTGCAGGAACCCTGTCCATGTCTACAGGAGAACCTCAGCGTTCAGGGGAGGTGAAGGCATCGACGCTGAGAGTTCTCAACGGTACCAAATCGAGAAGTAACCTGGCTCAATTTACAATTTAAATTGCAAACATTTTACAGAAAATGAAAAAAAAACCACAATGACTGATTACGGTGAAAGCTGAAATATCAAACATTTTTATAAAAATCTTTTCAAATAAAATCAATTTCTATCTTGGCAATGAACTAGGGTGAACACTTCTAAGTTATTTTGCAGAGGTGGAGAGAGTCCAATGGTCCAATGTAAATTGCCCCCAGTATAGAACAGGTGTACGGGTGATCGATGGTCGGTATGGGCTCGTTGGGCCGAATGGCCCGTTTCCATGCTGTATCTCTATACTAAACAAAACTATAAAAATATTTCATTACATTTATCTGTCTAAACATCTTCTAAAAGTCATAAGCACCCAACACTGCAAGTTACTGGCAATCGACACCTTTCCAAGCCAATGTCAAATGTTTCAATGAAGCCACGTGGAGCTGGACTAGTCTTGAAAGAGGAACTAAGGCATGAGGCCAATCAGCCATGACCACATAGAATAGGGGGAGGGGGGTTAGGCCTAAAGGGCCGAATCGCATTCGCCTGCTCCTATTTTCTAATGTAGGGACAGAAAGTGAGAGAGGGAGCGAGAGAGGGAACGAGAGAGGGAGCGAGAGAGATAGAGCGAGAGAGAAAGAGTGAGAGAATGTATTCCAGAGAGATTTAGATATAGCGACTAGGACTAACTGAATCAAGGGATATGGGGATAAAGCAGGAACAGGGTACTGATTCTGGATGATCATATTGGTGGCGGGCCGAATGGCCTACTCCTGCACCTACTTTCGATGTTTCTATGAGAAGGAAATTCCAGAGGTAAGCCGGTCAATTCAGAACCAGACAACGCAGCACTAAAGGACAGGGAGTGAATGAGCAGTGGGATCAGGGGAAACACACGTCTGCTGGGTGTGTGCAGACATAAGCAAATTACCGTGAAAATAGACACAAAAATTCCACTGCTGTGCATGAATGTTGAGCATTCACTAGAGGCCAGATAGCCAGCAGCCAATTCCAGCAATTTTTTAAGAACAGATTGATTGAATTGACATATTCCAAGTTAATTAAACCAATTATTGCATTGTGCCAACCCTACCAGAATTAAAATGATGCTGTCACTTAAGATCCTGTGCATTGCTGTAAACTCGCTTCACTGGCAGCGCTAATACAGCAGAATATGGCTCCAGGGATGTATCTGGAGGTTGTTCAGTTACAGTTAGACATTGAGGTATGTAGAGTTCAGTTTATAGATACAGCGTGGAAACAACCCATCATCGTACACCAGCCCACAATAGTTCTATGTTGTCCCACTTTCACAGCCAGAGGGTAAATAATCCACAAACCTGCACATCTTTGTGATGTGGGAGGAAACCGGAGAAACGGCGGAAACCCAGGTGGTTACAGGAAGAACGTGCAATCTCCACACAGACAGCAGCCGAGATCAAGGGACTCTGGGCGCTGTGAGGCAGCAGCTCTACCCGCTGTGCCACCGTGATGGCCACAAGTGATTATGACTGGTGAATAGAACCAGAATAGAGAAACCCATGGACTCCGGTTCTTAATTCCCCTACTCTGAGTAAAAGCCTCTGTGCATTTACCTTAGCTATTTCTCTCATGAACATAAACACCTCCGTAAGATCACCCCTCACCCTCCTGCACTCAAAAAATAAAGCCGGATCAACCTCTCACGTTCTGTAAGAAAAATATCTCAGCTTGTCGCGATACCAATTGTGAGATTAATATTGGTCACTGTTGCATAGAGAGTTCCCTCATTATAGATGCCACGGGACTTTTAACATCAACCCAATGGGACTTGGATTAAATCTCTTCCTAAAGAGTCTCTCTTTAAGAAGAGATTCCTAACCATCTCGGGCACCTCCTTGGCACGACACTGAAATGACAGTCTAAATGTACCATCCATGTTCTCCACAGATGCTGCCTGACCCACTGAGTTACTCCAGCACTTTGTGCGTCTTCCTTTGCCTTGCTAAACAGGATTCATTCATTTGTGGTTAGTTACGTTCACTGGAGCTTGATGGGAAGTAAGGAGTTGCACGGATGGCACGACAGAGTTTGTACGTTCTCCCCGTGGGTTTTCTGCGGGTGCTCCGGTTTCCTCCCGCACTCCAAAGACGTACAGGCTTGTAGGTCAATTGGCTCAAGTAAAATTGTAAATAGCCCCTAGCGTGTAGGATTGTGCTAGTGTACGGGGTCAGATTCAGATTCAGATTCAATTTTAATTGTCATTGTCAGTGTACAGTACAGAGACAACGAAATGCATCAGGGGTGATCGCTGCTTGCCGTGGACTTGGTGGGCCGAAGGACCCGTTTCAGAGCTGTATCTCTAAAGACTAATGTAAACTAAGCTTAATTCGGCAAACTTGCTGGTGTGCATAATCTTTAATCACATCAGCCTATTCCTAGATCATCATGAACATGAACCTTGGGAAATCAGAATAGGCAAGAATCAGGAAGGTCAAATCCCATGCATGACAATTTTAATTGTTATTGTTCTGGACTCAATTTTTATCAGTACCTGTGGGCACCAAATGATTATCTGCGGAAGTGCTACAGAGAAAAAATAATAGACAATAGACAATAGGTGCAGGAGTAGGCCATCCGGCCCTTCGAGCCAGCACCGCCATTCAATGTGATCATGGCTGATATTCCCCAATCAGCACCCCGTTCCTGCCTTCTCCCCATATCCCCTGACTCCGCTATTTTTGAGAGCCCTATCTAGCTCTCTCTTGAAAGCATCCAGCGAACCTGCCTCCACCGCCCTCTGAGGCAGAGAATTCCACAGACTCACCACTCTCCGTGAGAAAAAGTGTTTCCTCATCTCCGTTCTAAATGGCTTACTCCTTATTCTTAAACTGTGGCCCCTGGTTTTGGACTGCCCCAACAGCGGGAACGATGTCCATATCGGCAACCATACTGTCCATCAGAGCAAAGCCTCTAGGCTCGTTCACAAACGATGGACTAACACTCCGTCTTGAAACTTCTATCTGTCTCACTCTCTCTCTCTCTCTCCCTCCCCCTCCCCCTCTCCCTCTAACTCTGGTTAAAATATGTCCTTCCACCAGTTTAGTTTTGTTTAGATTTTGTTTCATTTATTGTCACGTATACCGAAGTACAGTGAAAAGCTTTTTTTATTTCTGCTATCCGTCAGTGGAAAGACTACAAATGTTTACAATGAAGCCGTCCACAGTGTACAGACACAGGATGAAGGAAATAACGTTTAGTGCAAGATTAAGTCCAATAGAATCCAATTAAAGATATCCCGAGGGGTTCCAGTGAGGAGGATGGGAGGTCAGGACTGTTCTCCATTTGGTGATAGGATGGTTCAGTTGCTTGATAACAGCCGGGAAGAAACTGTCCCTGAATTTGTGGGAGGGCGTTCTCTTCTCACACATCTTGCCTGATGGGAGAGGGGAGAAGAGGGAGTGACCGGGGTGAGACTGGTCCTTGATTGCGGTGGTGGGTTTTGCCGAGGCAGTGTGAAGCAGTCCTAGTGTCAAGAGTTTTAGATGAAAGTACTAGAGTCAAAAGTCTACGATAAAAGTAGTAGAGTCAAGAGTAATGAATCTTGAGCGATGAAACGTGAGAGTCAAGAATGTCAATTAGTCATAAGCATCGGATATGAACAGAAACAAGGACATTCTTACTTGCTGCAGCTTTGCAGGCACAGTAGATGCAACAACAACAAAAATAAATGACTGGTTGTTCTAAAAGGCATCAAGGCTTGCAGAGAGCCATCTGGAGGAACTGGCGTATTGAAGAGTTTCTGGTTGTTAGCATTTCAGAATGAGTGGCACAGCAGTAAAGTTGCTACCTTAACGCGCCAGAGACCTGGTTTGTGTTGTAACAGAGTGTAAAAGTGTTATAATAATGTGTTGTGAATAGTGCTTGCCTCAACTACCTCCTCTGGTAGCTTGCTCCATACACCCACCATCTTTTGCAACAAAAAAAACTGCCCCTCAGGTTCCTATTAAATCGTTTCCTCCTCACCATAAACCTACGTCCTCTGGTTCTCGATTCCCCTACTCTGGGCAAAAGGCTCTGTGCATTTACCAGATCTATTCCTCTCATGATTTTGTACAGCTCTGTAAAAGTGATTGTACGCCTCTAAAAGATCTCACAAGCCTCAATTTAATTAACGTACCTTTAATGTAGTGTTTTAAAATGTATTTTTGCAACCCACATAGGCAATACCCACAGCAATTCTTGCACCAATGTTCTTCGTTATTTCGTCAAAAAATTCATTTACGTTATTCAAATCTATCTGTCTTTTGCAATGTACCACGAGATTCAGGAACAGTTTTTTTTTCCTCAGTTATCAAACAACTGAACGGAAGGGTAAGGGCACAGTCTCGATCTCCCAACCTACCTCATTGCGACCCTTTCACTTTTTTTTTAATCTGCACTTTCTCTCTAACGCTGTAACACTATATTCCAGTATTTTTCTTTTTGCACTACCTTGTGTATAGCTTAATTGTCCTCATGTAAGTTTGTCCCCGTATCTCAGTATACACGACAATAACAAACCAATACTAAATTGCTAATCAACACAAACCTCTGAGTTTTTGTCCATTTTACCCTGAATGCTATTTCTAAAACACCACTGCCAGTGATGTTAAATTGAATGACCTGTAGGGAGTTAGTGGTGGAATTTAGGAGGAGAGGAACACCCTTGTCCCCTGTCTCCATCAATGGTGTGGATGTGCAGTTTACCAGGGAGTACAAACACCTTGGAGTTTACCTGGACATTAAACTGGACTGGTCCAGGAACACTGAGGCCGTGTACAAGAAGGGACAGAGCCGGCTGTACTTTGCCAAAGGCTCCGCTCCTTCAACATCTGCAGTAAGATGCTGCAGATGTTCTACCAATCGGTGGTAGCCAGTGCCATCTTCTTCGCTGCCGTGTGCTGGGGCAGCAGGGCAAAGGCCGCAGACGCCAATAGGATTAATAAACTCATTAAGAAGGCTGGCTCTGTCTGGGGTGGAGGTGGATTCATGGGAGGTGCCCTTGGAGGGGAGGATGCTCCTCAACTGTGGAGCATCCTGGACAATACAGCTCACCCCCCTCCATGACACACTGGTCAACCTGAGGAGTACCTTCAGCAACAGACTGGTTCCCCCAAGATGCAGGACACAACGCCACAGGAGATCCTTCTTCCCCGTGGCTATCAAACTGTACAACTCCTCCCTCTTCTATCGTGGGGTAGACTGTAACCAACTCCCCCCCCCCCCCCCCCCAATCTTTTGCACATCTCCATACCTTTCCACTCGTCACCTTAATTTCATGTTTCATGTATTTTGTGTTTTTATGACTGGTGGCAGATCAATTTCTCTCCTGGGATAAATAAAGTTCTATAGCATCATATCATTACTAGCAATGTCCTTACACTCTATCCACCCTCAAGAAGCAAGGGTAGCAGGAAAGGGGAAAGCTGCTACCTGTAGGTTTCTTCCAAGATGTGCGTCATCCTGACTATCATACATGATCCATATCCCTCCATATCAACATGCCTATCCATAATTTGCTTAAATGCCACTGTTGAATCTGCCTCCAGCACGTTCCATATGTTCATGTACATATCTGTATAAACAACTTGCCCTGCACATCTCCTTTAAACTTTACCCCTCTCACCTTAAAGCTATTCCCGTTAGTATTTGATATTTCTACCGGGGGGGGGGGGGGGGGGGGGGGGGTTTTTGCGACTGACTACCCTATCTATACCTCTCATCATTTTATTTACTTCCATCAATCTCTGGCATTCCCCTCAATCTCTGGCATTCCAGAGAAAAACAATCCAGGGCTGTTCAACTCTCCTTGCAGCGAACACACTCCAAACCAGGCGTCATTCTGGTAAACCTCCTGTGCGCCCTTTCCAAAGCTCCCACATCCTTCCTGTAAAGGGGGTGACCAGAACTGCACGCAATATTCCAAATGCAGCCTAACCTAAATCTTATAAAGCCGCATCATGAGTTCCTGGCTCCGATGCTCAATTCCCCCACCAATGAAGGCAAGCATACCATATGACTTCTTTTTTTTTTAACATTCATAAGGAAACAGGCGTAGGCAATAAATGCTCTACTTGCCAGCAATGTGCTGATCCCAAAAGGTTTTAAAAATTAAATGCAGAGCCAGGAATAAAAACCTCACCTAGCACATTGCCCAGAGTGTGTAGGAAATCTTGAGACTGACACATAAGCAGTGAAGATTACTGTAAAGAAGAAGGGAAACACACATACTGACACCACCAGAAAAAGGCAACACCAGTGTGCTGGCACGACTGAATTCAGTGAATACAAAGCAGTGGCCCGACTGAAATATACAACGCCAATACTGTCGAGTACATGGAACATCCAGAACAATCATTATCGAATAACACAAGCAACACTGGCAGTGCCAAGAAACACAGCACAAAGACCCACAAATCAAGGATGTGTGTCTCCGCAGCCACTCCCTCTTCTCCACTCTCCCTCTTCTCCTCTATCCCATCAGGCACGAGGTACAGAAGTGTGAAAACGCACACCTCCAGATTCAGGGATGGTTTCTTCCCAGCTGTTATCAGGCAACTGAACCATCTCATCAACAACTAGAGAGCAGTCCCGAGCAACTATCTACCTCATTGGAGACCCTCGGACTGTCTTTGCTCAGGCTTTAATGGACTTTATCCTGCACTAAATGGTATTCCCTTTGTCATGTATCTGTACACTGTGGGCGGCTCGATTGTAATCATGCATTGTCTTTTCGCTGTGGGAAGGAACTGCAGATGCTGGTTTACAACGAAGATGCTGGAATAACTCAGCGGGACAGACAATATCTTCTCTCCAGAGATGTTGCCTGGCCCACTGAGTTATCCCAGCATTTTGTGTGCATTGTCTTTCTGATGACTGGTTTGCATGCAACACAAGCTTTTCACTGTACCTCGGTATGTTGGACAATAAACTAAACACAGACCGCACACAGACACTGGCACTATAGAGTACAGGTGATGCATCACAGAACTTGCCCATGCCGACCAACATCATCTACACCAGTCCCACCTGCCTGTAAACCTGTCCTATCCATGTACCTGTCTAATTGCTTCTTAAATGTTGCGATAGTCCCTGCCTCATCTACCTCCTCCGGCAGCTCGGTCCGTATGCCCACCGCACTTCTGGAATAAGAATGGGCCTATACAGTGGGAGATAGATGAACTCTTTGTAACTCACTGGCCGGAGCAAGATCAATGCCAGGGTGCCTCTTGCAACCTGTCAGCACTGGAAGTCCCTCCCTGGAAAAGCAGATACCCCTCCCCTTCCCCACAATCTCACGGGCACTACACCAGCAGCAGCATTCTCAATGTTTTATTGAAGTGGCCTGTCACTTACATCTGGATCAGCTCATGGGTGGAAGTTTAAAAATACCACTCAAAAGTTGCAGGCTCAGTCAATCCATTCATTTCAATGCCCATAACACTCAACGCTGAAGACCAGGAGCAAGCACACAGGAACGATGCTTGGCGTGCATCAGTGCGGGCCGTTGCCCTGTTTCCCTGCAACCCGATAAGACATGCCAGGTTTTTGCTTCTGTCTTGCCACAGGTGATGTTTGTGGAAGGTCTCATGTGTTCCATTGGCATGCCCATCTCTTCCTTAACATCCACCATGACTTCACTGTTTCCACCGCTCCCTGGCACACAGAAACAATGCTTCTGGCGGGGACGAGGATGAGAGCTCACTGCCCATGGGGTGGGGTGTTTTCATGCGAGCTTGTACCAGCGTCCCGCCACTGAGGGCTGCTGGGGCCCGCTCTGGTTTTACTCCGTTAAAACAAAGGCCAGGGGTGGGAGGAGCCTTTAGATAGATTGGCAGATCTCCCAGCCACCTTATCCAGCAATGCTTCACCATGAGTAGAAAGGAGCTGCAGACGCTGGTTTACACCGAAGATAGACAGAAAATGCTGGAGTTACTCAGCGGGTCAGGCACCATCTCTGGAGAAAAGGAATAGGTGACGTTTTGGGTCAGGTCCCTTCTTCAGACTGAGAGTCGGGGGAGAGGGAAACTAGAGGTATGAAAAAGTACAGAACAAATCAGAGCCGGCACCAATGACCCAGTACAGGTGGAGCCCACAATGGTCCATTGTTGATTGGTGAAAAGTTGACAACATAGGGATACGAACGTTGAACTAGCAGGATGGCTAGGGTGGGGGAGGGATAGAGTGAGATAGAATGCAAGTGTTACATGAAATTAGAGGAAAAAAAATACTATGCGACCTTTCTTTACCAGAATGTCACATGCCTTGCTTTTGGCAAAGGTAGAAGGTGAGAAGGGAGATGTGTGCGGGGGGAGTTTTTTTTTTTAAATACACAAATTGTGCAGAGTTTGTACATTCTCCCCGTTACCTTGTGAGTTTTCCCCAGGTGCACTGGTTTCCTCCCACACTCCAAAGATATTCAGCTTTGTAGGTTGAGGCCAGTTCATTGGCTATATTTAAGAGGGAGTTAGATGTGGCCCTTGTGGCAAAAGGGATCAGGGGGTATGGAGAGAAGGCAGGTACAGGATACCGAGTTGGATAATCAGCCATGATCATATTGAATGGCGGTGCAGGCTCGAAGGGCCGAATGGCCTACTCCTGCACCTATTTTCTATGTTTCTATGTCAGAAATTGCAGAGAATTGTGGAAGCAGCCCAGACCATCACACAAACTAGCCTCCCTTCCGTTGGCCCCATCTACACTTCATGCTGTATCGACAAGGCCACCAGCATAATCAAGGACCAGTCTCAACCCCGGAATCTCCCTCTACTTCCATGTCCGATCATGCAAATGATACAGAAGTGAGAAAACGCACACCTCCAGATTCAGAGGCAGCTGTTGTCAGACAACTGAACCATCCCACCAACAACTAGAAAGAGGTCCTGAGCCACTATCTACCTCATTGAAGACCCTCGGACTAATTGGACTTTATCTTGCACGAACACGAAACGTTATTCCCTTTGTCCTGTATCTATAAACTGTAAACAGCTCGATTGTAATCATGTATATTCTTTCCACTGACTGGTTAGCACGCAACAAAAAAGCTTTTCACCGCACCTTGGTACACGTGACAATAAACTAGACTAATCCGGAATGCCATCTTCGTGAGACATAAATGCTGGAGGAACTCAGCGGGAGAGGCAGCATCTATGGAGAGAAGGAATAGGCGACGTTTCGGGTCGAGACCCTTCTTCAGGTTTTGCTTCTGCCATCTTGGTCAGCATGGTCTAGGCGGGCCGAAGGGCCTGTTTCCGTGCTCTAATGTTCAATGACACCTCAGGACCGGACTTTAATGTCTTGTTCCCAATGAAGAGCACCCCCTCAGTAACATATCAGGGAATCTAGAACTCACAATCTCTTGTCCCAGAGACTGAGTGCTATCCAATAGCCCACAGCTGACCTAGCAAGTGAGAAGTGATTTCCTATTAGAGAGTAAATTTGGCAAACTAAAAATCATTAGAAGGTTGTTTTTATGGATCGTTTCTGAAGACACCAATTCCGACACTGATTTTCCGACATTTTCCTTGGTTCCAGAGACTCTCTGGATTATGTGTTTTGCTGGACCAACTGAGGTCACGTTTTCCAGGAGGAGTCCAACGGTTCCATGATGTTCCACGGCCTCAGAAGTCGGCTAAGGGACCAGATCTGCCGGCTCCGGCTGGGTTGGAGTTCCAGAGCCCCGGCCACGGGAGGCAAATTGGACCCGCCGATCAGCCACTATGTCTGCATTGACCAGAGGTCCCAATGAACAAACCGCTGAAACAGTTCCACTCACCCACACGCATGCCCACCTCGTCATCTGTCTCCATCAATCCAGGTTGGGCTCTGGATACACCAGGCACAATTAAATTGGAGTGTGGTGGATTTAACCCATGCACTGCCTTGCCCAGTCACCGAATGGCTGATCTATCTTTCCATCTCAAACGCATTCTCCTCCCTTCTCCCCGTAACCTTTGACGCCTTCACTAATCAAGAACCTGACAATTTCTATTTTAAATATACCCATGACTTGACCTCCACAGTAAATAAATTGCACAGATTCACCACCCTCTGACAAAATAAATTCGTACTAATCTCATTTCTAAAGGTGCATCCATTGATTCTGAGGCTGTGCCCTCAGGTTCTAGATTCTCCCAATAGTGGAAACATCCTCTCCACATCCACGCTATCCAGGCCCTTTGCTATACGGTAAAGGGCCTGCCCCACGAGCATGCGCCCGCATGCGGCAAGCACGACCAAACCAGAAGCGGGGGCCGCGCGGAGGTCGAGTGAGTGACATGAAGTTCGAGCGAAGTCCGCGGGAAGTTCGCGCGTGACGTATGGCGTCGAGGCAGCTGCGTTGCCGCGCGGAAATTATCGGAGCCCCGCGCAATGTGGGGACCAGCTCCGCACGACTCCATACGGCTCCGGCGATCGAAGTGGGACCGGCCCTGTGAGGCCGTACAGCTCAAGCGACCACGTTAGGTCACGCTTGCCGCATGCAGGCGCATGCTGGTGGGACCGGCCCTTTAGGTCACGCTTGCCGCATGGTGTCGCATGCTCGTGGGACATGCCCTTAAGTTTCAATGAGGATCCCTCTCATCCTTCTAAAATCCAGCGAGTACAGGCCCAGAGCCATCAAATGTAATTTGTCCATTCCCTCCACTGATGTTGCCCAACTCACTGGCTTCCTCCAGCACTTTGTTCGTTGTGTTCTGATATCTTTCCATGTTGCCGTTGCGTATGTTCAAGACTGAGATGAATGTTTGGACTTTATATAATGGATTCTCATTATCCTGAGACCCAGCAAGGTGGAAGGAGTAGCGCGTGATGTCACGTCAGCATGGTGGAGCCCACAGGAAGGGGAATCTGCAAGTGGTGGTGGGGGTGGGGTCCACGAGACTGCTGCCCTGCTCCTCCGCGGTGGTGGGACAAGAGACACATGGGGTCACGGAGACGTCTGGGGAAGTAACTGGAGCACATTGTGTGGGGCCGGCACACATTCCAGTCACGGTGCGTCAATGGTGGAGCTGGCCTTGAGCAAACAGGCGCACGGCTGGTTGTGCTTTGCCAACTGTGGGGCGGACTCAAATGACCCCAGCAACACTCGAAGAGCATCTCTGGAAGCCACTGCGTGGAAATCCATGCCTCAGCCCGGTGACCCACCAGAGACTCCTATGAAAGCAGCCTTTAAATGAAGTTTTCCATTTGCTTTGTATCACGATAAACACCTCATTAATCTTCAGCCGTGTTATGGTAGCATGGTAGATATGTTAGCAGCAGTAGACCCGGGCTAGGCTGTGACTAATGACCCAGCCATACAAGATCACGTCTAACCAGAACAGCTAGGGAATTTAAATTGTTAATTGCACTAAAATAAAAGTAATTAAATGCCAATATCAGCGCTGTTGCTACTGGATTATTGCATCGTCACCTGTTCCATTAGTGCTCCAGATACAAGGGAATCTACCACCATCCCCTCAAAAGCTGACTCCTCCCACCTTCTCTCTCCCCACTCCTCCCGCCCTCCCTCTCCCCACACTTCCCGCCCTCTCTTTACCGGACTTTATCTTGCACTAAACATTATCCCCTTAATCCTGCATCTGTACACTGTGAACGGCTCGATTGTAATCATGTATAGTCTTTCCGCTGACTGGATAGCACACAACAAAAGATATTCACTGTACCTCAGTACACGTGACAATAAACTAAACGTAACTAAACTACATAAGAAGGAATAACCAGGGTGCGACAAGTCTTTGGTTACATGGCTGATTTTCCGAGGCAGTGCGAAGATTTTCTCAGTAAAAAGTCTTACTATAGATAGACACAAGATGCTGTCTGGCCAGCCGAGTCACTCCAGTAATTCGTGTCTTTTTTTTTGTAAACTACCATCTGCAGTTCCTTGCATCTCTCAGGCATATACGAATGTTTCCTCAAGCCACATTTAAAGGCAAAAGTTGTTGTAAAAGTGAAAGTCGACCATTCATCTTCAAGGTTTCTTTAATGTGCAAGAAGGAACTGCAGATGCTGGTTTCAACTGAAGATAGACACAAGGAAAGTTCTTTATTACTTGTTTCCGGAGCCTCGTGGCTATGTCTCTGCTCTCTTGGTTTGCACTAACAGGGGCCACACCAGCATCAATGAGTGTACAACATTATGAATTAGCCTAGCATTGAAAGAATATGCCAAATACTAGCAATGGTCAAAGATCATCCGTGATACTGTTCGTTTTGCTAAGAACTTGATGATAAAAACTAAATAAACAAAGAATCTTGAAAGGAAAAATTCACTGTCTTTAAAAATCAGCTGCTTTTGTAATTTGACCTTTCCACCCATGCTGGGGTGCATGCAAAGTGACAGTGGCAGGGCTGTTTTTACATCACTATCAAGAGTTAAGAGTGTTTTATTGTCATGTGTCCCAGATACAACAATGAGAGTCCTACTGCCAGCAGCACAATCGGATATGTAAACATCGTACACTGCAAGAACTGGGAGAACTGCAAGAAGCGTTAAGAACTGATAGAAGGCATAGCTCTGAAAACATGACCTTGATCTTTTCAAGATGACTAAAGTGCAATTCTGTCCTTTGTAAAATCAGGCTGAGGCTGCATTCACGGCTTGACTATGTCTTCTACTGTGAACTGTGGACTTTAGATTTTAGAGATACAACTGCGTGTACAAGCCCAGCCGCTCCATTCTCTCAGCATATGACAGTCCCGCCATCCCGTATATTAACCTTGTAAATCCCGTGCACTAACACTATCCTACACACTAGGGACAATTTACAATCTCCAGAAGCCAAATAACCTACAAATCCGCACATCTTTTGGGATGTGGGAGGAAACTGTAGTAGTAGACAATAGGTGTAGGAGTAGGCCATACGGCCCTTCGAGGCATCGCCCACCATTCATAGAAACATAGAAACATAGAAATTAGGTGCAGGAGTAGGCCATTCGGCCCTTCGAGCCTGCACCGCCATTCAATATGATCATGGCTGATCATCCAACTCAGTATCCCGTACCTGCCTTCTCTCCATATCCCCTGATCCCCTTAGCCACAAGGGCCACATCTAACTCCCTCTTAAATATAGCCAATGAACTGGCCTCAACTACCCTCTGTGGCAGAGAGTTCCAGAGATTCACCACTCTCTGTGTGAAAAAAGTTCTTCTCATCTCGGTTTTAAAGGATTTCCCCCTTATCCTTAAGCTGTGACCCCTTGTCCTGGACTTCCCTAACATCGGGAACAATCTTCCTGCATCTAGCCTGTCCAACCCCTTAAGAATTTTGTAAGCTTCTATAAGATCCCCTCTCAATCTTCTAAATTCTAGAGAGTATAAACCAAGTCTATCCAGTCTTTCTTCATAAGACAGTCCTGACATCCCAGGAATCAGTCTGGTGAACCGTCTCTGCACTCCCTCTATGGCAATAATGTCCTTCAATGTGATCATGGCTGGTCATCCCCAACCAGTACCCCGTCCCCATATCCCCTGACTCCGCTATCTTTAAGAGCCCTATCTAGCTCTCTCTTGAAAGTATCCAGAGAACTGGCCTCCACCAACCTCTGAGGCAGAGATGTCCACAGACTCACAACTCTGTGTAAAAAGGTGTTTCCTCATCTCCATTCTAAATGGCCTACCCTTTATTCTTAAACTGTGGACTCTGGTTCTGGACTCCCCTAACATCGGGAACATGTTTCCTGCCTCTAGCGTGTCCAAACCCTTAATAATATTGTATGTTTCAGTAAGATCTCCTCTCATCCTTCTAAATTCCAGAGTATACAAGCCCAGCCGCTCCATTCTCTCAGCATATGACAGTCCCGCCATCCCGGGAATTAACCTTGTAAACCTACGCTGCACTCCCTCAATAGCAAGAATGTCCTTCCTCAAATTAGGGGATCAAAACTACACACAATACTCCAGGTGTGGTCTCACTAGGGCCCTGTACAACCGGAGAAAACCCACGCAGTCACAGGGAGAACATGCAAACTCCGCACAGATAGCACCAGTAGTCAGGATCGACCTCGGGTCTCTGGCACTGTAAGGCAGCAGCTCTACCGCTGTTAGCTTGTGGATCAATTAACTGTTTTTTTAAATCTGCTTCAGTGCTGGAAAGTTTAATCTATTGATTGAGCATGGTAACAGATCCTTCGGCCCATCAAGTCCACGCCCGCCATCAATCACCCATTTGCACTAGTTGTATGTCATCCCACTTTCTCATCCTCACCCAACACACTGGGGGAAATTTACAATGAGCCTGCAAACCCACACGTCCTTTGGGATGTGGGAGGAAATTGGAGCACCCGGAGGAAACCCACGCAGTTACAGGGAGATCGTGCAAACTCCGCACAGACAGCACCCGTGTGCAGGATCAAACGCCCATCTCTGGTGCTGTGAGGCAGCAGCTCTACCATCTGCACCGCCAATAAGCTTCAAACTTTAATAAATCATCAGCAATTGCATTTAGGGTTTTCAAATCACGAGAGAGGAATAGATAATGTAAATAGAAACATAGAAACATAAACATAAATGCCTCGTCTTTTACCCAGAGTAGGGGAATCGAGAACCAGAGAACATAGGTTGAAGATGACAGAGCAAAGATTCAATAGGAACTTGAGAGGCAACTATTTATTTTATACATAGAGGGTGGTGGGTGTATGGAAGAGGCTGCAGTTGAGGCAGAGACTACCAAATGTTTGAAAATCAATTGTTGTATATGGTACATGGATAGGACAGGTTCAGACATATATGGGCCAAATGCAGGCAGGTGCGACTACTGTAGATGAGGCATCTTGGTTGGCATGGGTTAGTTGGATTATGGTCATCCTGTGACTCTAAGGACCTGCGGTGCTTGGAGGGGTATTAGAGGCAACTAAGATAGTGATTTTTCAGAAGGATATTTGATTTATACCTAAGAGGGCAACAAAAAAACCTTCCAGGAGTTTTGAGAAGATTGGGTAAATAGAACAGATTAGAATCATCGGTCAGAGGATATACAACATAGAACAGTACAGCACAGGGTCAGGCACTTCATCCCACAATGCCTGTGCCGACATGATGCCAAGGGGAACCAATAAGTCACAAAGAACTGAAGTGGGACCCCCATCCAAAACGTCACTTATTCATGTCCTCCACAGATGCTGCCTGACCCGCCGAGTTACCCCAGCACTTTGTGCCTTCTAAACTAATCTACCCTTTAGAATTTTAGGCTTTAGAGTAACAGCATGGAAACAAAGACTTCGGCCGACTGAGTCCGCACTGACCAGCGATCCCCGTACGCTCGCAATATCCTACACCCCTGAGACAATTTACAATTTACGGAGTCAATTAATCTTCAAACGTGCATATCTGTGGAGCATGGGAGGGAACCGGAGCACCCATGCGGTTACAGGGAGAACGTACAAACTCCGTACAGACAGCACCCGTCACCAAGATCAAACCTGGGTCTCTTGTGCTACGAGGCAGCAACTTGACCTCTGCACCACCATGCCACCCCATTTGCCTGCATGTGGTCCATATCCTTCTAGTCCCAGCAAGCAGCTGGTGCAGCCACAATGGAACGAATGGCCTCCCTCTCATGAGTGATAGGAGCATAATTAGGCTATTCAGCCCATCAACTCTGCCCATCTAACTTTCCCTCTCAACCCCGTCCTCCTGCCTTCTACCCTTAAGCCCTGACGCCCGTACCAATCAAGAATCTGTCAATGTCTGCCTTCAAAATATCCATTGACTTGACCTCCACATCCGTCTGTGGAGGTCAAGGATTCCACAGATTCACCACCCTCTGACTAAAGAAATTCCTCCTCATCTCCTTTCTAGAAGGTACGTCCTTTCATTCTGAGGCCGTGCCCTCTGGTCCAAGACTCTCCAACTAGTGGAAACATCCTCCCCACATCCACTCTATCCAGGCCTTTCACTATTTGCTACGTTTCAATGTCCCCCCCCCCCCCCCCCGTCCTGTATTGCTCCATGATCTTGGTGAGCTCTGCCTCTCAAGCTTTCGATGCAGCTTCCACACAATACACCACCACCTCTGTCTGTCTCACAACATTCCCGTCTGACGCCTTTGTAGTCTGTCCAGCAAACTCATTACTCAGCACTTGTTCCCCACAGGCATCATTGGGCTTACATTTTCCTTCCGACCACGATGTGTCATTCCTCTCTCCACTGCAAACGTCAGACCTTATTACTGGATTAACGTCGAGCTAAACCTCTCCCGAAAGGAAACTCTTGGGAGTGACTCCAAATTGGAAGCTTTCCTCATGAAATATTACCTGCAGTAACTATTCAACTGTTTTACTTTTTCTACACGGATCTCCACCGTCGAAGAATGACTGATAATGGGAGCAGATTTAGGCCATTCAGCCCATCAAACCTGGTTTAGAGAAGCAGTTTGGAAACAGGCCCTTTGGCCAACCGAGTCCACGCCGACCAGCGATCACCCTGCTCACTAGTTCCATCCTACAACGCTGGGGACATTTCTTTATTTTACTGAAGACCATTAACCTACAAGCCTGTGCGTCTTTGGGATGTGGGAGGAAACCGGAGCACCCGGAGAAAACCCACGCAGTCACAGGGAGAACGTACAAACTCCTTACAGACAGCACCCGTAGTTAGGATCGAACCTGGGTCCCTGGTGCGGTGAGGCAGCAACTCTACCGCTGCGCCACCGTGCTGCCCTGTCCTTAAAGACCAGTCCATTTCCATTTTGATTTGTGATTTTTTTCAGCTGTGATTTTTTTTACTTCCCCCATCTTCCCAGGCAACTTGTTCTAGATTATGACACAAAGACTGAAGAAGGGTCCCGGCTCGAAACATCACCGATCACTGCTCTCCAGGGGTGCAACCTGACCCAGTGAATTACTCCAGAACTGTGACCTTTTTTTTTGTAAACTTGCATCTGCAGTTCCTTGTTTCTACATTTTGATTGCCTATCTAAAAGCCTCTGAAACACTACTATCGTACGGCCACTCTCTGTGTAAAACCATTACATTTCCCCCCTCTCACCTTGAAGGTATACCCTCCACTCTTTGACATTTGGATCCTGGAGAAAAGGTTCTGACTGTCAACTCTAACTGTGCCTCTCATAATGTTAGGTTTTCCCTCAACCTCAGGCATTCCAGAAATAATTACAAGCTTGTCCAACCTCTCCCTGCAGCTAAACCCCCCCCCCCCCCCTATTCAAGGCAGCATTCTGGTGAAAGAATCTATATTGATTCAGTGAAGGACACAAGGTGCTGGAGTAACTCAGCAGGTCAGGCAGCATCTCTGGAGAACATGGACAGGTGACGTTTCAGGTCAGGACCCTTAGAAACATAGACATAGAAACATAGAAAATAGGTGCAGGAGTAGGCCATTCGGACCTTCGAGCCTACACCACATTCAATATGATCATGGCTGATCATCCAACTCGGTATCCTGTACCTGCCTTCTCTACATACCCCCTGATCCCTTTAGCCACAAGGGCCACATCTAACTCCCTCTTAAATATAGCCAATGAACTGGCCTCAACTACCTTCTGTGGCAGAGAATTCCAGAGATTCACCACTCTCTGTGTGAAAAATGTTTTTCCTCATCTCGGCCCTAAAAGATTTCCCCCATATCCTTAAACTGTGAGCCCTTGTTCTGGACTTCCCCAACATCGGGAACAATCTTCCTGCATCTAGCCTGTCCAACCCCTTAAGAATTTTGTAAGTTTCTATAAGATCCCCCCTCAATCTCCTAAATTCTAGCGAGTACAAGCCGAGTCTATCCAGACTTTCTTCATATGAAAGTCCTGATATCCCAGGAATCAGTCTGGTACTTCTCTGTACTCCCTCTATGGCAAGAATGTCCTTCCTCAGATTAGGAGACCAAAACTTCTTAGGTTCTTTGCTGGAAGGCAGTCATTTACTGAGCAAAAATAAACACAGCACAAGAAATCAACTGTCTAAACAGCCACCTGAGAGCATGCGATGATAAAAGAGAGAGAGAGAGAGAGAGAGAGAGAGAGAGAGAGAGAGAGAGAGAGAGAGAGAGAGAGAGAGGGAGAGAGAAGAGAGAGAGAGAGAGAGAGAGAGAGAGAGAGAGAGAGAGAGAGAGGTCTTCAGAACTGGTCTTCAAAGTCTCCAGTTTTCTCTAATCAGCTCATACAACAAGGAAGGACACAATGGCTGGTGATTGTTGAGATTGTTTGATAAGACAAGCTCACAACACAAAGATACAAGGGAATTGAGGGAAGCTTCTTAAACCCATTGTCTCTAAGGAGTGGAAACATCAATAAGAAGCTTCAAGAGGGGTTTGGATGGGCACGGGAGGGATTAAATCACATTACTGTAGGAAGGAAGGAAGGTTTGAGACTGACAGGATTGGTCTATACAAAACAAAAGATTTCCACATTTCCTTGCATATAGAAGACTATTTGGCCCATGATTTTTGTGCCACTACTCGGAGCCACCCGATCACCTGTCAACACCAGGGACAAAGTACAGAAGCCAATTAACCTACAAACCCGCACAGGCACCCACCTGGAGGAAGTCTACGTGGTCATAGGCAGAACGTACAAACTCCACACACAGACAGCACCCGTAGTCAGGATCGAACCATTGCTATGAGGCAGAAACTCCACTAGTTGCACTGCAGGGCCATGATACTCTCACAATACATCAGCACGTAGTCTCCAAGTCTTTGTGATCAAAGGCAGTGAGAGATTGTTATTGTTTGGCCCTTCCTGACGATGGCTTTAGACGTTGTAGACTTTAGCGATACAGCGCGGAAACAGGCCCTTCAGCCCACTTATTCCGTGCTGGCCAGCGACCGCCCCGCACACTAATACTATCCTACACACTAGGGACAATTTACACCGAGTGTGCGTGTGTCGGAGAGGGTGAGTGAGAGTGAACCCGAGTGCATGTGAGAGAGCACGTGTGTGAGAGAGTGTGCAAGCGTGTGCAAGCGTGTAGACACGTTTTTACACAAACTGAACGAGGAATCCGACCTGAAACGTCATCTGTCCATTTCCCTCCACGCTGAGCTCTCCTCCAGCGCGGCGTGTGTTGACCGTGTACGTGCGTCTGCTCAAGGACGTGCGTGAGACAGGCAGACGGGCGGGTGGGCAGGGGGGGGGTCTGCTGTTTGCACTTCAGGCATCTCAGCAGCATTGAAATATTGGTATAGCATTTCTAGTGGGGATGTGAACTTCCAAGTTTAACAGGAGCCCTATTATACTAACCGCTGAAACTGTTGGTACAGGATTGGTACAAGAATATACTTCAATCATAGGTTCCAATCACTTCTTCAATGCGGAAATCAAGTATTTCATTTAAAACTAGTTATCGTTGACCTGAAAATGCCTCTAAAAGGCAGATACAATATCAAGCTTTATACCATCAATTTAATTTAGTTTTAGATATACTGTGGAAACAGGCCCTTCGGCCCACCAAGTCCACTCCGACCAGCAATCGCCCGGTACAATAATTCTATCCTACACACTAGGAACAATTTTACCAAAGCGAATTAACCTACAAACCTGCACGTCTTTGGTGTGTTGGAGGAAACCAGAGCACCCGGAGAAAACCCACGCAGTCACAGGGAAAAGGTACAAACTCGGTACAGACAGCACCCGTAGTCAGGATCCAACCCGGGTATCTGGCGCTGTAAGGCAGCAACTCTACCGCTGCGCCACCATGCCTGCTGGTCCTCCTACTTTTTCATAACTCTTGTAAGCCAATGTCTGAATGCACGCAAGTAGTGGGGTTTTTTTTGCTCAAACAGAAAATGAAATCAAGTCTTTGTAGAAACATGGAGCTGGTGGGGGCCTGGAACGCAATGCCAGAGGAGGTGGTGGAGGAGGCAGATATACCAGAGTGGTGTTTAAGAGGCTTTGAGATAGGCACATGGAAGTGCAGGGAATAGAGAGATATGGATCACGTGGTGGCAGATGAGATCAGTTTAACTTGGCATCATGTTCCATACAAATATTGTGCGTCAAAGGCCTTTCCCGTGCTGCACTGTTCTATGTTCTATGCAGATAGAAAGAAGGAACTGCAGGCGCTGGTGACAAAAAAAAAAGGCGCAGAGTGCTGGAGTAACTCAACGGGTCAGGCAGCATCTCTGGGGACCATGAATCGGGACCTTTCTTACAACAGGAGGGCGGGTTGCAGAAACAAGGAGCTGCAGATGCTGGTTTATACAAATGGACACAAAGTGCACGACTAACTCAGCAGATCAGGCAGAATCCCTGCATCGGTGACATTTTGGGTCCGAAAGAGGGTCCAGACCCAAAAGGTCACCCATCCATGTTCTCCAGAGATGCTGCCTGACCCACTGAGTCATGTCCTTTCATAAGGAACTCTTTAGTTCTTCTGCAGAAAGTGCCAAGTTGAACCCGTATGGGGGGGGGGGGGGGGGGGGGGGGGGGGGGGGGGGGGGGGTATGTCTTCATACTGTGTGCTCATAGACTTTACAGGAAGGAAATCAGTGCTGATAAATACTGAAAGAACTGTAGACCCAGCAGTCTTGTGCAAACCTAAGCCAATCTTTCAGCTTTGGTCAGTCATGTGTACGTCCAAACATTCTCCCACAAACCACTGGCTGGAAATACTAATGAGAATGGTCACAAGTGCACATTGTGTTGTGAACCCTGCTCGCCACCCCCTACCGATAAGAACAAGCTTTTCCAATGTGTGTACAAGGCTCACATTCAATAGCCAAGCCTCCGTCCCTTTATCTGTGATAACATGGAGTGTGTTTGATTGCCCGAGAAAGTCAAGGAGGACTTCCTGAGGAATGTTCCTTCTCAAAGAGTCAGCAAAGTCAACAATCGTCAATAGTGGTCAGAGTTGTTGTGTTTGGGCCGATTATCTTAGTTGGTTTAGTTTAGTTCATTGTCACGTGTACAGTGAACAGCTTTGGTCGCATACTAACCAGTCAGCGGAAAGACTATACATGATTACAATCGAACCGTCCACAGTGTACAGATACAGGATAAAGGGAATAACGTTTAGCGTACGATCAAATCCAGTAAAGTCCGATTAAAGATAGCCCGAGGGTCTCCATTGAGGTACATCCCAGCTCAGGACTGCTTTACAATTGTTGATAGGGATGGTTCAGTTGCCTGATAACAGCTGGGAAGAAACTGTCCCTGAATCTGGAGGAGCACATTTTCATACTTCTATACCTCTTGCCTGATGGGAGAGGGGAGAAGAGGGAGTGACCGGGGTGAGACTGGTCCTTGATTTTGCTGCTGGCCTTGACGGGGCAGCGTGAAGTGTAGATGGAGTCAATGGCAGGGAGGTTGGTTTGTGTGATGGTCTGGGCTGCGACCACAACTCTCAGTGATTTCTTGTGGCCTTGGATGTATCCCATCCCTTCTTTTAACATCATTTACTCTGAGTCTTCATCAAAATAAATGAAGGCACAAAAAAATGCAGATGCTAGAGTCTTGAGCAAAGCATGCTGACATGGGGTTGGACAGGCTAGATGCAGGAAGATTGTTCCCGATGTTGGGGAAGTCCAGGCCAAGGGGTCACAGCTTAAGGATAGAGGGGAAATCCTTTAGGACCGAGATGAGGAAAACATTTTTCACACAGAGAATGGTGAATCTCTGGAACTCTCTGCCACAGAAGGTAGTTGAGGCCAGTTCATTGGCTATATTTGAGGGAGTTAGATGTGGCCCTTGTGGCTAAAGGGATTAGGGGGTATGGAGAGAAGGCAGGTACAGGATACTGAGTTGGATGATCAGCCATGATCATATTGAATGGCGGTGCAAGCTCGAAGGGCCGAATGGCCTACTCCTGCACCTATTTTCTATGTTTCTATGTTTCTATGCTGAAGGAACATCAGTGGATCAGGCAGCATCCGTGGAGGGAATGGCAGAGGACACTGTGGGTGGGGATCCTTCGTCAGTCTGGATAGCTGACACTTTGGGTCAGGTCCCTTCTCCAGTCTGAAGAAGTGCCGTGACGTGAAATGTTATCTGTCCATTCCCTCCACAGATGCTGCCTGACCCACTAAATTCTCCGACATTTTGTGGTTTGCTCGAAACAAGACGAGTTATTTCTCTCTGTACATCTTCAGTCTAAATTGCACACCATCCTAAATTAGAAAATCATTGTGTCCACTGGTCTGGATCCTGGTAACTCCCTCCCTGGTGTATCTATCATTAGGGTCAAGGTTTATTATCATCATGTGTACCAAGTGAAAAGCTTGATTCTGCTTCCTACCCAAACAGATCAGATGCTTTACATCAATACAATCGAGTCAAACTCAAGTACAACAGGTAGAGCAAAGGGGAAGGTACAGAATGCAGAATATAGTTCTCAGCATTGTAGCGCGCCAGTTCGAGACAAAGTCCAATGTCCGCAATGGGGTGGAGGTGAATCGGACAGTACCCTAGCTTATAGAAGGACCATTCAGAAGCCTGATAAACAGAGGGGAAGAAGCTGTTCCCGAGTCTGGTGGTGCGCGCATTCAAGCTTCTGTATCTTCCGCCCAACGGTCTTTGATTATGCTGGCTGCTTTTCCAAGGTAGCGTGAAGTGGAGTCAATGGTGGAAAGTCTGGTGTGTGTGATGGATTATAGTGCGTTTAGAGATACAAGGTAGAAACAGGCCCACCGAGTACATGCTGACCATCGCTTACCCATTCACGCTAGTTCTATCTCATACATTGGGGGCAATTTACAGAAGCCAATTAACCGACAAACCTGCACGTCTTTGAAATGTGGGAGGAAACTGGAGCACCCGGAGAAAACCCACACGGCCACAGGGAGAACGCACAAACTCCATACGGACAGCGGCCATTGTCAGGATCGAACCCGGGTCTCTGGCCTTGTAAAGCAGCAACGCCACCCGTGATACCGTTTACTGTCAGCTTTGTGTGAACAAGGAATTTCACCGCAGTGTGATGTAGATGACAATCCACTCATGAGAAATAAGGAGTGCCATCATCACGCAAAACTACAACAGCTCACGACCACCTTCTCAAAGGCCAGTGAATAATCACTGCACCAGCCAAGCCCACATCCCGTCTAGGAATTAAAAATATCTCTGATCATAAACTGGAGAAGCTGAATGGAATCATGATGCCTTTTGCGAAAGCCTCGCGTTTAGTTTAGAGATACAGCGCGGAAACAGACCTTTCGGCCCGAGTCCACAATCCCCATACACTCACACTATTATACACACTAGGGACAATTTACAATCTTTACCGAAGCCAATTAACCTACAAATCTGCACATCTTAGGAACATGGGAGGAAACCAGGGCTCCAGGAAAAAACCCACACGGCCACAGGGAGAACGTACAAACTCTGTACGGACAGCACCCGTAGCCAGGATCGAAACTGAGTCTCCGGCGCTGTACGGCAGTAACTCTACCGCTGCGCCAACGTGCTGCCCGTCTATCACACTTTCTCGTTCATACCCTGGACTTGGCAAGAATGGACCAAATTCCTCTTTCAACATTACAATGAAATCTGCTTCCAGCATCACACATGGAGAAAAAGTCCCAACGTCGCTCTGCTTACTTTGAAAATTATCTTCAATCTGAATCTACCGGTTACCAGCCTGCCAGTGAAAACGGTTCCTCTAACTTATTCAATTGAATCTCCTTGGTTTTTTCGGTACACCAGTTATATTAGGTCAGACAATTTATAATTCAAGTTAGTCTGCAAGCAGGTTTTGTTTTAAATAGGTTTACGAGTTCTGACATGATTGCTAGACCATCTCTCATGGTTACTTAAAATATCCATCCATCCGTTCCTCATTCATCCTGAACGGCTCTTTAATTGGGATTATGCAGTAAATGCCAACACAAATTGCTGCAATTTGCTTCAATTTTAAGGGTTTGATGCTTTAAGGGCTGATAAACTCAACCGAGATACAATGTTTGGTTTGAGTTTAATACAAAGTGCTGGAGTAACTCAACGGGTCAGGCAGCATCTCTGGAGAAAAGGAAAATACGACGTTTTGGGTTGGAACCACCTTCATATTCAAAGTCTGAAGAAGGGTCTTGACCCAAAATGTCACCTATTCATTCTCTCCACAGATGATGCTGCCTGACCCACTGAGCTACTCCAGCATTCTGTGTCCACCTTTGGTGTAAACCAGCATCTGCAGTTCCTTTTTAGTTTAGTTTAGAGATACAGCATGGAAACAGGCCATTCGGCCCACCGAGTCCATGCTAACCAGTAATCACCCCATACACTAGTTCTATCCTGCACACTAGGGACAATTTATAATGTACAGAAGCCAATTAGCCTACAAACTTGTACGCCTTCGAAGTTTGGGAGGACATCGGAGCGCCCGGAGAAAACCCACACGGTCACAGGGAGAACGTACAAACTCCGTACCGACAGCCCGTAGTCGGGATTGAACCCGGGCCTCGGGCTCTGTAAGGCAGCAACTCTACCGCTGCGCCACCGTGCCACCCCTGATCACAGTAACCACATTATAAAAAACATATTAAGCTAAATCATGGCAGGGATCTCAATTAGATCAAATTCAGGAACTCGGTCCCAGTTCAACTGTCGATGACGTAAGATGCCACAAGTACTTCAAATAACGGGGAACTAATTCTACCCGACAGATAACATCATTTATCAACATCCAAGTGGTTTATGTTCAATAAAACAGAAACATGCCTGGTTTAGCGATAAATAGAGCAAGTATGTGTAGTTGAGGGTTGGGTCGGCTTGTGTGTTCGCCCGTTCACCCAGAGTTGTCAACCTTCCACCAGACTGTCAGAATGGGGAAATACTGCAGCAACCGAATGTCAACAGGAATGTTGCAGGGTATCCTGAAGCAATGCTGTTGCAACCGAACCAGTTGCTGAAATACAAGGTGATGTGTTGGCAGCGTGGCCCGCCAATACACTCACGGTAGGAGTTGCTTCCTCAGTGTGCAGGCTGACGGGTTGCATCACAGCCTGCTTCACTAAGAGGGGGCGGCACGGAGGCGGAGCGGTAGAGTTGCTACCACACACCCGCTCGCCTGAGACCCAGGTTCAATCCCGACTACGGGTGTAGTCTGTACAGACTTGGGCCGCTGTCTGTATGGAGTTTGTACGTTCTCCCTGTGACTGTGTGGGTTTTCGCTGGGTACTCTGGTTTCCTCCCACATTCCAAAGACATACAGGTTTGCAGGCTAATTGGGTTCTGTAAATTTCCCCTCGTGTGTAGGATGCAAAACTGGGTTAACGTGGAACTCGTGTGAACAGGTGATCGTTGGTCAGCGCGGACTCAGTGGGCCGAAGGGCCTGTTCCCACACGGTATATCTAACACGAAGACTAAAAACTCAAGGGCCTGTCCCACTAGGCGATTTTTTCAGGCGACTGACATGGTCGTGGTAGGTCAGGTCACTGAAAAACCGGCGACTGGACAACTGCGCCTGTCCCACTTAGGTGCTTTTTTAGGCAACTGCCGGTGACTACGAGAATGGAATTCACCAAAATCAGTAGCGGCCACAACCTACGCCATCCTGGCAACAACCTACGTCAGGGGAAGACAAGCTACGACAAGCCCACCGTCGCCGACTGAAGCCGAAAAGCTTTGAACATTTTAAAACCCGGCGGTGACCAGAAAGACGTTACAACTCTTTGGGCGATTGAGGAGACGACTCACGACCCTACAGGCGTCAGCCTAGTCGCCGGCAGTTGCCTAAAAAAATCCCCTAAGTGGGACAGGCCCTTAAAGCAGTTCCACCGGTCTGAAGAATGGTCCTGACCCGATACATCGCCTGTCCATTTCCCTCCACAGATGCTGCCTGTCCCGCTGGGTTCCTCCAGCATCTCCAGTCTCACAGTGCCTCTGCCTCGAGTGTGCCCTCCTCTCTCCGTTTCTCACTCACTCTACATCTCACTCCGTCTGTGTCCATCTGTCGCACTCCCCCCTCTCTGCGTCTCCCCCTCTCGGGAGTGCAGCGTAAGTTCACCAGGTTAATTCCTTGGATGGCGGGACTGACACATGATGAAAGAATTAATCGACTGGGCTCGTCTTCACTGGAATTTAGAAGGACGAGAGGGGATCTTACGGATACATATAAAATTCTTAAGGGATTGGATAGGCTGGATGAAGGCAAAATGTTCCCCATGTTGGGGGAGTCCAGAACCAGGGGTCACAGCTGAAGAATAAGGGGTAGGCCATTTGGGACTGAGATGAGGAAAAACTTTTTCACCCAGAGAGTTGGGAATCTGTGGAATTTTCAAACACAGAAGGCAGTGGAGGCCAATTCACGGGATGTTTTCAAGAGCTAAGGGAATCAAGGGATATGGGGAGAAAGCAGGAACGGGATACTGATTCTGGATGATCAGCCATGATCATATTGAATGGCGGTGCTGGCTCGAAGGGCCGAATGGCCTACTCCTGCACCTATTTTCTATGTTTCTATGCTCCCCCTCCCCCTCTCGCTGCGTCTGTCCTTAATTATTTTGGCCCTTTACTGCCACTAATACCCAGTGGCCAATGGACCCAAGTCTTTGGGAAGAAAGCCATGTGGTCAGAGGGATGTGTACACTCCACACCGACAGCACCGGAGGTCAGGGTTGAACCCACGCCGATCATCTGACTGAGGGTGCTGCCCTGGAACCTCTCAGACGTTGTGGCCTTGTGGAAAGTCCACAGCAGCAGCCGCAGCAGCACGGAGAAGGGGAAACTCCAGAGGGCCATGGCAGCAAACAGTCCCAGCTTAAACAAGTAACTCATGTCTAAACAGAGAAACTCCCAAACCATAAGGGGGAACATAGTTGAAATAAATGACACATAACGGTTTCATTCTTCAGGGAACCTCCCACAATTTAAGTAACGTCTCTCTCTCCCTCTCTCTCTCCCTCTCTCTGTCACACCAAACATTTCAGTGTTCAAGTATGATTCAGGATGAACAATGAATCATTTGGTACAGTTTAGCAAGCTGGCGAGAAGATTGTGATACAGTCACAGGGTCTTTAGGCTTTTAGATACGGTGCGGAAACAGGCCCTTCGGCCCATCGTGTCACCCCGTACACTAGCACTATCCTACACATTTGGGACAATTTATGATATTTTACCGAAGCCTGCACGTCTTTGGGATGTGGAAGGAAGTCGGAGCACCTGGAGAAAACCCACGTGGTCACGGGTTAGAAGGTACAAACTCCATACAGACAACACCCGTAGTCAGGATCGAACCTGGGTCTGAGGCAGCAACTCTACCGCTGCGCCACCGTGCCGCACATGAACACGTTGAACACACGAGCAGAGAGACAGATGGGCAAGGGAGCAGTTTCTGGGAAGCGATCGGGCCAAGATAGAGGGGAGAGATCGACCAGCAGAGTCTAAAAGGGGGGGGGGGGGGGGGGGGGGGGAAAGCCACGTTTCGGCCCACAGTGGTGAGTTTACAAAAGCCCCTCCCCAGGTCACTCTCTGAAGGGGGCAATGAGCTTCCAGAACTGCCAGAGAACAAGGCTCCTTGCTCCCTGATAGACACAGAGTGCTGCAGTAACTCAGCTGGTCAGGCAGCATCTCTGGTGAAAAAGGATGGGCGATTTTTCGGGTCAAGACTATTCTCCTGGATCCCGACACATCCTTTTTCTCCAGAGATGCTGCCTGACCCGCTGAGATTACTCCAGCACTCTGTGTCTATATTTGGTATTATCCAGCATCTACAATCCTTTGTTTCGACCGCCATTTCTCCCTGATGCCCATCTGATGACAACTGAATGGTATGTGATGCCCCACATCGAGGATATTCTTTATCAGTTAAAACAAAAATAACCTCATCGAGGGAAGGCCTACTGTCTTTCCCAGAGGACAACATATAGTCCATTGGAGATGGCGGCACGGTGGCACAGCGGTGGAGTTGCCGCATCACTGCGCCAGAGACCCGGGTTCAATCCCGACTACGGGTGCAGTCTGTACGGAGTTTGTACGTTCTCCCGTGAAACACATTGGTTTTCTCTCGGTGCTCCAGTTTCCTCCCCACACTCCAAACATGCGCTGAATTGGATTCTGTAAAAATTGTAAATTGTCCCTAGTGTGTAGGATAGTGTTAGCGTACGGGGTGATCGCTGGTCGGCGAGGTCTCGATGGGCCGAAGGGCCCGTTTCCTCGCTGTACCTCTAAAGCCTAAAGCAAAGGACAGGACGTGCTGGAGTATCTCAGTAGGTCAGGAGGACGAGGTTGGGACCCTTCTTCAGAAATGTGGATCAACCAGCATCTGCAGTTCTTTGTTTCTGCAAATTCCTCCATCGGTTAGTTTATTTTTTTGTTGCATCTGCAGTCTCTTGCGTCTCTGGCTCACTGCTAATGAATTCTTCATCCAGAGTTCAATCTGGGGCTTGGTTTTTACTTGTGTAATGTTACGCTGATGTAAAGCAGTCCCAAGCCTCCCCTCTCTCGCTCAGTGCCAATTAACACCCATACCTCCCAATTACCCGCAACCCTCTCTATTGGGTACCGGAGTCCACCGATATCACCCTCTCAGCACTAAACACTTTACATTTCCTCTTTTCAGCATTTGAGCAAGCTTTACCCTGCCTTCCCATTCTCCGCGTTGATGTCACACCTTGCCCCCTGTTCAATAATAAATGACTTGGTAGTCACATTTCAGAGGCTGAAACTCCTGGATAAAATAAACCAGGGCCCCGGGAGGGAATAAGACTGGCATTGACTGAAGGGAGGAAGCAGTGGCTAGATTCTGGTTGGAATGAAATGGATACACTGACGTTTGTGTGGAATTCGCACGGGCATGACCACTGTGGGGAAGGCTGCTGAGTTTCAGGGGAAATCGCCTGAAAACGCACTTTACTGTGACTTACTGAAGCTTTTCCCAACGACACATATCAACCTCTACTCAGCAACACCATCAGTGGTGAGGGCAGGGGGTTGAAGTGTGTGTGTGTGTGTGTGTGTGTGTGTGTGTGTGTGTGTGTGTGTGTGTATGTTTATATATGTGTGTGTGTATATATATGTGTGTGTGTGTATATTGTGTGTGTATGTGTGTGTGTGTATGTGTGTGTGTGTGTGTATATATATATATATAAGTGTGTGTGTGTATGTTTATATATATATGTGTGTGTGTGTGTGTGTATGTGTAGGTCGGCGCTGTTCGGGTGGAATCCGGGCTGGTTGGGTGACCTGTTCATTGTCGGTGGGCTGGTTGGGGTTGAGGAGGGGAGGGGGGGAGAGGGGGGGAGGAGAGGAGGGGGGGAGGAGAGGGGGGGGAGGAGGGAGGGGAGAGGGGGGGGAGAGGAGAGGGGGGAGAGAGGAGGAGGGGGGGAGAGAGAGAGGGGGAGAGAGAGGAGAGGGGGGGGAGGAGAGGGGGGGAGAGAGAAAGGGGGGGGGAGATGAAAGGGGGGGAGAGGGGAGGGGGGGGGATAGGAGAGAGGTTGAGGGAGAGGAGAAGAGAAGCAGTGGAAGGTAGCGACAGTAACAAGGGAAGGTTTGTATGAGGAGGAGACGTGTGTGTGAGAGAGAGAGAGAGGGGGAGAGAGAATGAGGACCCATTGCAGCGGAGATGAGTTTAAACGCGGCGTTAATGACAAATGGACCTGACCTACCTGGATGTAACATACTTTGGAAATAAAAGATGACGAGTATGAGTGATCCCAGGCAAGTGGCGAGCAGCATGCGGCACTTTCTGCTCAGTCTCATGATATCAGCGAGCCGTTGTTTCATGGCTGGATTCTGGTAGCAGAATGGCTGGAAGCGGCGCCGTCCCTCTGTGTCCCTGTCTGTGTCCCTGTCTGTGTCCCTGTCTGTGTCTCCGTCTGTGTCTCCGTCTGTGTCTCCGTCTGTGTCTCCGTCTCTCACTGCAGTGCTCTGCCGTCTCTCTGGCCGCAGGAGCTTAGCGGAGACCGCCGGCTGCTCTTCGCCATCCCCTCTCCTCTCCTCTCCTCCCCTTCTCTCCGCCGCCGCAGTGTAACACAGAGGCTTCAACCGGCTCCCTTCTAACTCGGGGCGGTCCTCTCCTCTCTCTCTCTGTCTGTCTGACAGCGCCCTCCAGGTCCTAGTGCCCGCTGCATCTTTCTCTCAGTTTACAGCCCCATAATCAAGATGCATTTGTATAGCGCCCTTCTAAGCAGCAGGAAGGAAGCTTTCCACCCCCTTCCCTTACAAGAAACCCCTTGTGCCTGCAGTCTGGTAGATCAGTGTGCCATCTAGTCTTTAATGTTTAGAGACACAAGCCATTCTGCCCACCATGTTCGTGCCGACCAGCGATCACCCCTCACACTAAGGTAGACACAAAATGTTGGAGTAACTCATCGGGACAGGCAGCATCTCTGGAGAGGAGGAATGGGTGATGTTTCGGGTCGAGACCCTTCTGAAGTCGGGTCTGAAGACCATTCCTAACATCCCTTGTCAGCCACGGTTGCCTCCTACTCCCCTTAGAATAAACCTGCATCTTCTGGATTATGCCCGGGAATTCCTACCATTGCTGTTCCAACGTTATTCCTGCTAGGATCGTTTCCCAGTCGACCTTGGCCAGCTCCTCTCTCATGCCTTCATAGTCCCCTTTATTCAACGGCAACACTGACATTTCGAATTTAACCTTCTCCCTCTCAAATTGCAGATTAAACCTTATCATATTATGGTCACTACCTCCTAGCGGTTCCTTTACCTTGAGTTCCCTTTATTAAATCTGGTTCATTAGACAACACTAAATCCAGAACTACCTTCTCTCTGGTAAGTTCCAGTTCAAGCTGCTCTAAGAATCCATCACGGAGGCACTCAACGCCTCCCTTTCCTGGGGTCCAGAACCAACCTGATTTTCCCAGTCTACCTGCATGTTGAAATCTCCCATAACCACAATGGTATTCATTACCTTTGTTACATGCCAATTTTTAACTCCTGCTGCAACTTACACCCTATATCCAGGCTACTGTTTGGGGGCCTGTAGATAACTCTCATTAGTGTCTTCTTCCCTTTACAATTCCTCAATTCTATCCACAGCGACTCTGCCTCGTCAGTCCCTATGTCACTCCTCGCAAGGGACTGAATTTCATCCCTCACCGACAGAGCTATCCCACCTCCTCTGCCCACCTGCCTGTCCGTTCTATAGGACGTATATCCCTGAATAGTCAGTTCCCAGTCCCGATCCTCCTGCAGCCATGTCTCTGGAATCCCCACAATATCATATCTACCAATGTCTAACTGAGCTTCAAGCTCATCCACTTTACTTCTTATATTTTGTGCATTCATATATAATACTTTTAATCCATTACTCACCTCACCTTTCACATCGATTCCCATTTCACTTGACCATACTCTCCTATCCCTTCGTGAGCTTTCTGCCCCGTTAATTCTGGTGTCATTCATAACTTTTCCTATACTCGCTTTCCCTTTAACTCCATCCTTGTATTTGAACCCGTAGTCAGGATCGAACCCGTGTCTCTGGCGCTGTGAGGCTGCACCTCTACTGCTGTGCCATCGTGGCGCCCTGACATAGATAAGATAGAAAGTCGGAGTCTTATTTTCTCAGGATGGAAATGTCAAACACTAGAGGGCACAGCGTTAAGGGCGTGTCCCACTTTCAAGACCTAATTCACCACCTTTTTTACTTGTGGACATTTTTCATCAGGCTGGAAAAACGCCCCGACCTACTTGATGCCACGAGTACCCACGACTAGCATCACGACCTACCTACGACCTCCTACGACCTAGTGACGACCATGCTGCGAGTCGTCACGAGTCGTCGGCAGAGGTCGTGAATTAGGTCGTGAAAGTGGGACGTGCCCTTTAAGACGAGTGGAAAAGTTTAAAGGAGATTTGCAAGACAATACACAGAGTTGTTGGTGCTTGGAATGTGCTGATTGGGAAGGTGGAAATAATATAATTCAATAGCAACATTTAAGAGGCACTTAGACACACGAACAGATAGTAAATACAGGGGAATGGACCATGTACAGGCTAATTGATTTAATTTAGATTAAGTTTATTTCTTCCACATTTACATCCCAATTTTTTCACAAACAACAGCGCGGGTCCCACCTTGAGCAAAACACAAAGTGCTGGAGGAACTAAATGTGTCTGGCAGCATCGGTAGAGGAAACGGAGACAGATGATTCGAGTTTGGCACAGTGACGCAGCGGTAGAGTGGCTGCCTCACAGCGCCAGAGACCGTGTTTGATCCTAACAATTGGTGCGGAGTTTGTACGTTCTCCATGTGACCACGTGGGTTTTCTCCGGGTGCTCCGGTTTCCTCCCACGCTCCAAAGACGTGTAGGTTTATAGGTTAATTGGTTTTGGTAAAGATTGCAAACTGTCCCTAGTGTGTTGGATAGTGCCGGTGTACGGGGATTGCAGGACAGGGCGGACTCAGTGGGCCGAAGGGCCTGCTTCCACGCTGTATCTCTAAACTAAACTAAACTATGACAGTTCGGGCCAGGACCCTTTTTCAGACTCTCCGGTCTTCCGTAAAATGCTTTAGCCTAAAGAATATATTAGACAGACCAAGAACTTTATTGAACTTTTTCTTTTTCTTTTTTTTTCTCTTCCCCGTTATGCACTGTGTTTACATATTCACTTATTCTGTTGCACTGCAGTAATTAAGAATTTCATAGTCTTATCCGGGAATCAAACACTCTTGACACTTGAACTTGGTCTGGGGAACTAAACACAAGATGAATTTAGCCAGGAACCCATTCATCTTGTCCTTATCAGGGGCTTTTTCTTGGTGCTACCCACTCCCCACCCCACCCCAGCCTACCCTGCACTCTCTCCTATCGAAAACTAACTTGTATCTCCCTCTTCCCCTGTTCTGGGGAAGGGTCACAGACCTGAAAGATTGTCTCTTTCCACTGTTTCATCTTTCCATGCGTCTTCATATGACTAACACGTATCACACAATGCGGTTTTCTGAAACATTTAGTATTTGAATGATTCAATACTGCCTGCTTCCACTGGCCATCTGATCCGGAGTCTGAAATGAGTCTCACTGAAGTACTATTTCCAAGAAAGACTCCAAATGGCCCCAGCAATCTGACCCCCTTGTCCCACCCTGCTTACCACAGTCATCATTGCGTGCTGTCCCTTCAGCTTCTTGCAACATTAGCAGCATTAGTCTGTGTGGAGTGAGTCTGCACGCTCTCCCCGTGACCGCGTGGGCTCCATCTGTCAAAGGAGCAGAATTAGGCCATTTGGCCCATCGGTTTTCCTCTGGGTCCTCCAGTTCCATCCCAAAGACGTGCGGGTTGGTGGGTTAACTCAGTAAATTCAAGAGTTAAGAGAGCGTTCAAAGTCATACGTACCGAAATTGGATGATCAGCCGTGATCATATTGAATGGCGGTGCAGGCTCGAAGGGCCGAATGGCCTACTCTTGCACTTATTTTCTATGTTTCTATGAAACGGAATAACGCAAGTCTTACTTGCAGCAGCATTACAGATGTATTCATTCATGTTTCCGTAGGAGCAGAATTAGGCCATTCAGCCCATTGAGTTTACTCCGCTTTCAATCATAGCTGATCGATCTTTCCCTCTCAACCCCATTCTCCCCATAACCCCTGACACCCGTACTAATCAATCTCCGCCTTAAAAATATCCATTGACTTGGCCTCCACAGCCGCTTGTGCCAACAAATTCCAGATTCACCACACCGGTAGGCGGCGCGACTCTCGTCAGCAGCGGCCTCTGCAGCCCGTCCGTGTTTTTATTATTTTTTGTCTATGTTTCTATGTAGTTTTTGTTATTTTTTGTTGGGGTGTGTGTGTGGGGGGGGGGTGGGAGGGAGGGGGTAACTTTTAAATCTCTCCCTGCACGGGAGACCCGACCTTTTCTTGTCGGGTCTCCGTTGTCGTTGGGGCTGCAACGAGGAGCGGCCTCCAACAGGAGAAGACCGGGGACTCTGGTGCCGACGACTCACCTCACCGTCGCGGAGCTGGCCGAGTCCAGAGCGGGTGGAGCGGTGGTGGAGCGCTGCTGCTGCTGCGGCCCGACCTCCGGAGATTCGGAGGCTGCAACTGCGGGTCTGGCGGACGGCGGCACCGGGAGCCCGCGGGTCCCTGGAGGGAGACCGCTTTTCAGGGCTCTCGCAACGGCGACTTCTCCCGCCCGAGTTGCGGGGTCGAAGAGCTCCTGGAGCGGGGCCTGACATCACCGCCCCGCGCGGCTTGGAATGGCCGCGGGACTCTGCGAACGCACGCCGGGGGCTTTAACACCAAGACCCGGTGTGCGACCATGCATCACCCGGTGTGGCTTTAATGACCGCGGGACAATCGCCATCGTCAGCCGGGGGCTTTGACTTTGACTCTGACATCGGGGGGGGGGGGGAGAGTGCAGTGGAGAGATAAGTTTTTTGGCCTTCCATCACTGCGATGTGATGGATGTTTATGTAAATTATGTTGTGTCTTGAGTCTATTTGTTTGTAATGTATGGCTGCAGAAATGGCATTTCGTTTGGACCTCAAGGGGTCCAAATGACAATT